>NC_079157.1:81612415-81923526 GCF_947563725.1 Argiope bruennichi | reverse complement strand
ATTTAGATGAAAAATTTTAGGGTCATATCTTTGCACTATTTCCAAAATTGTTAGTTTCTCACCTAACGCTGAAGAGAATTATCCAAGCGATACATAGAACATTTAAAAATGGTTATGTCTTTTTTTTTATTAAAATATTTTCACCAGCTTTAGAGCACGAATCTGGAAGTTTTGCTGCTATAACAAAAACTATAATTAAGTCAATATTAAAACCAAACGGTTCTAGTAACCATCGATGTGCTCATTTATTCGGATAGATATACAAGAATAATGACCAGTCTATCGTCTCCGCTAGATGCTGTCTAAAACAATGAGAGTTCCACGGGATTATCTGGGAAAAAAAAAGAAAAGAAAAACTTATCATAGATGCCTTATTTTAACTGAAAACAGTAACATCCAGTTTGAAGAAATTATTGCCATTTATACGAGTAAAAATTTATTACGATCTAAAAAGATCTACAAATTGAAGTTCTGCATCTTCAGGCAAGTTTCTATAACAAAAAGAGAATTTTCATAGTAATTGTAAAAAGCCGTACACATGCATTCATTAAAAACAATTTAAAAAGTTAAAACAAGCATTCTACTACTTATGACATAGAAAACAGGAAGTCTTTCTGCGTCCAGTAAATATTTCTACAAGAAAAACACTGGAAGTTAAAAAGCACTTCAAGTAGCTCAACATTTCACATGCCAGCACCTTGCATTAAAGCCGATTGTGACGATCTTGACCGAGAGAATCATCATTCTACAAAAGGTTCTTTCAGGCTTTTCCTGATAAAAGTACCCTTTCAGTGAAGTTTCATCGACTTAAGATAACAGGCGGAATTTTTATAGAGAGATAGTCGTTATTATCGCCGACAGGATAATGTTCACAGGTATGTAATCGCAGTATTTTGCTATTGTAGAAGTGTCGAAGGCACAAATCGCATCTATAATCCAGTTGTCTTAGCTGTTTGGGATATCTCCTTACGATAAACCCACTGTTCACAAAACACTTGCACTTGTCACAAACAATTCCATTTTCTGCGATCTTATAAGTGTGCTCTTCACTCAAATCCGACTCCTTGAAATATTTGTAGCATACGATGCATAGGAAAGAATTACATCCAGTTAAAAGATCCATTTCACACAATTTGAAATCGTAGATTGTTAAAATCAATTTAAAAACAAAGCTGCTAAAAAAATGGTAGACTTTATCTCTAGATAGAGGATTTTGTGCTTTTATGGATAAGGAGAAGACATGGTATATATTGTTGCCAACAAGCGAAGAATAAATTTACTTTCAGATTACATTGCCAATTAATGAGAAAAAATATCAAGGTCTTAGTATCCTATTTTATTGGTCTAGAGATTTGAATCATGCATAGATACTGGCGGTGATTAGTTTAGTCATAGTTACATTAGCGCTTCTTTTTGAAGCAATACAGAAGGTTCACAATTTTGAACAAATATCATCAAACTTCCATAAATGCTTGAATGTTTGAATCCTATATTGAATTTAAAGAGTAGAACGCTCACATATAAGAAGGTCCATATATATTTTCGGTCCCTAAGGGGCTCGAAAGGTAAAAATTCGTTAAAATCCTGAATTTAATCTATTTTTTTAATGATTACAATACTTTCTTTTTATATAAGTCGTACACAAGACAGTAAAATCAGTGAGAATGGTTCCCCGAAAGCCTTTTCAAATATTCTATAATGAATATTGAAAAGGCTTTCGGGGATCTTGATCCCCCTCAATTTGCAAATTTGGACCTTGGGTAAGGTTGCGAATACCTGTCATGGCATTAGCAAATATTAATTATTAAATATTATATTTTTCTGGGAATTTAGCATTTTTACAAAATTTATAATGTGATCCTTGGTGATTCTTTTGACGATTAATCCTTGGCATGAAATTAACAGAACCCGAAAATGGAATTTAGCATTTTTACTAAATTTTTCATGTGATCCTCGGTGACTTTTTTGACGATTAATCCTTGGCATACAATTAATAGTAACCGAAAATAGAATTTAGCATTTTTACTAAATTTTTCATGTGATCCTTGGTGACTTTTTTGACGATTATTCCTTGGCATGCAATTAATAGTAACCGAAATAAGAATTTAGCATTTTTACTAAATTTATCATGTGATCCTTGGTGACTTTTTTGACGATTAATCCTTGGAATGCAATTAATAGTACCCGAAAATAGAATTTAGCATTTTTACTAAATTTATCATGTGATCCTTGGTGACTTTTTTGACGATTAATCCTTGACATGCAATTAATAGTACCCGAAAATGGAATTTAGCATTTTTACTAAATTTATCATGTAATCCTTGGTGACTTTTTTGACCATTAATCCTTGGGATGCAATTAATAGTACCCGAAAATGGAATTTAGCATTTTTACTAAATTTATCATGTTATCCTTGGTGACTTTTTTGACGATTAATCCTTGGGATGCAATTAATAGTACCCGAAAATGGAATTTAACATTTTTACTAAATTTATCATGTGATCCTCTGTGTCTTTTTTGACGATTAATACTTGGCATACAATTAATAGTACAGGAAAATCAAATCCAGCATTTTTACTAAATTTTTTATGTGATCCTTGGTGATTTTTTTGACGATTAATCCTTGGCATGCAATTAGTAGTACCCGAAAATGGAATCTAGCATTTTTACTAAATTTATGATGTGATCCATGGTGATTTTTCTGAGGATTAATCCTTGGCATGAAATTGACAGTACCAGAAAATGGAATGTAGTATTTTTACTAAATTTATCATGTGATCATTGGTGACTTTTTTGACGATTAATCCTTGCATGCAATTATTAGTACCCGAAAATCGAATTTAGCATTTTTACTAAATTTAACATGTGATTCTTGGTGACGTTTTTGACGATTAATCCTTTGCATACAATTAATAGTACCCGAAAATGTAATTTAGCATTTTTACTAAATTTATCATATGATCAATTGTGATTTTTTTTTTGAAAATTAATATTTGGCATGCAATTAATAGTTCTCAAAAATGGAATTAAGCATTTTTACTAAATTTATCATGTGATCCTTGGTGATTTTTTGACGATTAATCCTTGGCATGCAATTAATAGTAACCGAAAATGGAATTAAGCATTTTTGCTAAATTTATAATGTGATCCTTGGTGATCTTTTGACGATTAATCCTTGGCACGCAATTAATAGTACCCGAAAAGGGAATTTAGCATTTTTACTAAATTTATCACGTGATCCTTGGTGATTTGTTTTGACGATTAATTCTTGGCATGCAATTAATATGAAAATGAAATTTATGTTTCATATGCATTTTTTCCAACTGAGCGAAAAAAAGGATTTGAAATAATATAACAATTGAAGCAAAAAAAAGAAAATGACATAAAAATTTGATATATTTAATGTTGCGCTTTTAAGTTATCATGTTTACATGATTGTGAAAGCACAAACCGACAGACAGTGAACCAACAGACTTGACTTTTGGTTCTAAATTTGTTATGTTTCTACTCTTTATATATTAAATCTGTGTACTATATTTTATCCATCTAGCTTTCTTCATTTTGTAAATATAATGTCAAATTACATTTTAGCGGTGGGTCAAACAGACTTCTTAAGAACAGATTTCGCACAAAATTGAATAGAAGTTTTTTTAAAAATTTGGTTTAAAGACTGTATACCAAATTTTATCCATCTAGCCCGAAGCGTTTTTGAGTTTCTTTGTCACTAACAGACATAATGGCAATAAATATTTTTCAAATTCAAGGATATTTAAAACATTTAGATTCGTTAAAATATCGTGATCGAATTTTTTGGCGATTATAATTATAGAGAAATTATTTGCATCATAGAAAGTGAATAAATGGATCACAAAGTGATTTTAAGTTGAAAGTAAAAATTTATTTATCAGTAAAAAATTCTCATGATTTTTGCATTACAATCTTTCAAATCCTGAAAACGTCTTGGAATTTAGCAATTATTAAGGAATATAAACATGCCATACTTCAGCTATGGAATGCATTTTCCAATCTCCTTTTATATCCTATTCAGCCCGCGTCCTGGCATAGATGTAGCTCGTCTTCCCCGTGATCTGGGCGCCCTGGGTTCGAGTCCCGGTTTGGGCATGGTTGTTTTTCGTATTTTCTATCTGTTCTATGTATCTACTAAACTAAAGACGCACCCTCGGCTTAAAATCACCGACTTTGTCAGCGAGCTTGTCCATGGCAAGTGCCATTAGAAACAACAATAATATCCTATTTAGATGAAAAATTCTATTTAAGAATTTATTTCGTATTTTATAAAAAAAAAAAAAAAAAAAAAAAAAACCCGAGAGAAAATTGTGATGTTTACACACATTTTGACCATTTTTTAAATATTTTACACAAATTTCTGCCGGCGATCTGGCATAGGGGTAGCGCGACTTCCCCGTGATCTAGGCGTCCTGGGTTCGAGTCCCGGTTTGAGCATGGTTGTTCTTCCGTTGTTCTATCTCTGAGATGTGTGAATGTGCCCTCCTGTAAAAAGAGGTCGTGCAAGCGAATGAGTGATGCGAGAGTAGTCGTACTCTTGGCCCTAGTTGGTGCTACTATAAAAACAAGAGACGCTCCCCCCACCGGCTTAAAATCACTGTCTTCATAACAGCGGGCTTGTCCATGGCAAGTGCCATAGGAAACAAAACAAATTTCTTTTTCTCTATCTTATCAAAATACCTTCACGATATTGCAGGACATTTAAAATATCAAATAGCATTGTGGGGACATTATGTAGCCCTTTATACTTATGTGTTTTCCCCTATAGTTTTTCGCAGGCTTGTACATGCTTTTAGCTTCCATGTATAGTGATAATATTTCGGATAGAATATTGGATTCAATGATTAGATCCAAATTTTAAAACAGATATTCAATTTTTATGTCTAAATCATATGCTGATCAAACTAATTTGTTGAGTTTTCGAGCGGAGTGTAGTAATATCCATGCATTAACAATCGGTTCAGATTGAGAATGATGTAAAGTTTTGTGTTTAGCGTGTAGAATAGGGTAAGAAAGTTTATAGTTTCCGTCACTTCACATACTGTTCATTTTTGGATTCAAAATCCCTCCAGGCTTTTACGCATGCGCCAGGTTGTTTGTGTTTATTTAGTCGAAATAGAGGTGAGAGGAAAGTTGAAAGGAGGAGTTGTTTACATTTAACCATAGGGTGAACTCAGATTATTCGAGGACTTAGAAAGTGAAAATATTGCGGATAATATTTTAATATTGTCAGAAATGAATACTAATTCACAATAAAATATTTCACAAAAGCAATTTTTATTTACTACGAGGGATTTAAACATTAAATTATGATGAATAAATAGATTTCTTCTTTTATTTGGTAATTCACTCCTTCATTAAGATTCCCCGTTATTTGATGTACTGTTGCTCTTCTGTTGAAGTGGACTACTCTGGCAAGTCTCCTTTCAGCTCGAGCCTTCAGTAGCTTGTGACGACCACAAGCCTGGCGTTGAGATCCGGTTTACTGCTTGGTAGTTCACTCTTTAAGTACCTGCTGCTTTCGAACACTTACAAGAGCAGCCGTTTTGCTGCTACTCTTTCCGACGCTTCGAGCGCCTACAATTATCCCGCGTTCGAATTCAGTTAAGTAGCGTTTTCTGCCCATATCTCCGCGCGTAACACTGAAATTGATGGTTCACTTGCCTTGCATTACCTTTTTGTAGCTATCTCACCCACTAGCTTCAACACTGCGAC
The DNA here is from genome assembly GCF_947563725.1 of Argiope bruennichi. Taxonomy (NCBI): domain Eukaryota; kingdom Metazoa; phylum Arthropoda; class Arachnida; order Araneae; family Araneidae; genus Argiope; species Argiope bruennichi. The sequence continues at coordinate 81,917,784 of NC_079157.1, read as the reverse complement.
ACAGTAGTTCATTTTGCATAAAACTGTCAGGTGGTCATAATAATTTGGCCCCCACAGTGTATACTCCTACGATAAGTACAGAAAAAGTTCTTGGTTTAAATCAAGGGTCTATATTTAGTATGTATTATTTTCCACTGCAATGGAATTCATATTCGTAACCTTTACCCAAGATCCACAATTTTATGCGAGAAAAGGAAAATAAGATGTTTTTTGATGAGTATACAAGATTCAGGGAGACCAATCGTGCTAAATGATTCAGATATTTTAAACTTCACAACATATGGATTAAAAGATATCGTTATAATTCGCGGCTTACGTTTTTATATCGAATTTCCTTTTTGCTATTAATGAATGGTAAATAAATTAAATTCTTTGATCATACATAAATTTTTCCAAAAGGAATGAATTTCATGGATAAATGTATTCCTGAAATTTCAACATTAATTACACAATACCCTCATTTTAATTTTCATTATCAGTGAGTAAAATATAAACTATATTGATAACTGGCAACTAGTTTGTTCGCCCAGAATATGGGCTTTAGATTATTAACATGCAAAACATTTATTTTAAATTTTATATAGGATTTGGCTTTAAAAAAATAGGAATTTATTCGCTGTAGCACAAGTTTCCGAATATTCAGACTTATATGAAGAAGATCGAATTTCTTCATCATAATAAAGAACATTGGTACAAACCAACTGCCAAATTAATTAAAAAAATCATTAAATTCAGAGGAAAATTTTACAGAATCATTAAATTGAGAGAAAAAATTCACAGACGGGAAATTGATATTATATAGGTAATAATTGGGATAAAAATGCTATTTGTGCAGTATTTTTGGATGTTGAAAAGTTTTTTTTACCAACTTATATTTTAATTTACTTCCGAATTTTGAAAAATTAGCAGCGACCTCTTTTCCAGCTTGTATACCTATACATATGCAAGACGTCAGAAGTTGTTAAAATTTAGTTTATAAACTAAGAAAAAGTCACCATTAATTAACTTTCAAAATTCGAAAGTTAATCAAAAATTAAATTCTATTTTAATTAAGTCTTGTATAATTATATAATTAAATCAGAATTTATCTTTTCCTAATAAGTTTACTTTCTAAATGCCGTTACCTGTCAACTTATACCTTTCGAACAGGTCATTACAAAACAAGTGAATATAATGATGCATCCAACACGATCATTGAATTCTGAATTTTTAGTTTGAGATCTGCAAGGAAAGTATTAAGCAATTTAAGATGCAAAAATCACTTAGTGAAACGTTTCTATTTGCATACCTCTTATTATAGGCGTTTAAATAATACATGTTCTAACTAGAAAGTTAACCCTTTGACTACAAATTTATTTGAAACTACTTTTGTATTTGAAGAGCATTTAATTTTTTGCAGATGTGAAAACAGTAGATTTTACGTAAGAATTCACTTATTTATTATTATTCAGAACATATACTTCTGCATAATAAAGATAATTTAAGCTAATCAGAATTAAAAAAGGAAACAAATTTAAACAAACACGGAACATTCCGATATGTCAAATGTATCCAAAGAGTTAAGTATACTCGTTAAGTCAAGGAGTTAATTCAATCCACAAGCAAGATTTAATTGTAAAATAGTTAATAAAAAGAGCTTCATACAAAATTCGTCATTTAAAAGTAATCCTATTTAAAATGTTTTATCAAAGGAAACAAAGAAAAAAAAAAACTCCGTTTTTTTTACAGCCATTGTATTAGCAAAATATAAACAAATACATATAATATAGGTCAAGATAAAATTTTTTTTTTTTTTATAAGAAATCAATTTTTTCAACAGCATGAAAAAGATGGACATTTCGTGTCTTCATCATCTCCTGTTCATCTTCATTTGTACATTTGGTAGCTATTGTCCACGTGACAAACAAGTAAAAGCATGCGAGTTCAGGCTCTCTTTACTGCGTTGAGGGATTCTGCAGATACCACAGAAAAACATTATCGCATAAGTTTGGTAACGACTCCCTAAAACTTCAAAATAGTCAGTAACTTGATTCACACACAAAGTGCAGCTTGTGGCTTGGTAAGGATTGTGTTTAAAAGTATGAATTTCGAAATGATTAGGTGCCCCTATCATACTATAACAACTCCAACAAAGATTCAACTCGTAATCGTACATTTTGATTGGCACTGAAATGTAAAAATGATAATTAAAATACAATGATAAACATATACTACTCTCTGTCTCAGCTGGTAGTACTGAATTGCATCTGCTGCCAAAGACTTGCTAAAAATATTGTTTCAATTGGACTATCCTTATTATATGCTGTTCTTCGAATTTTGCTGATTGGTCAGGATGAGTCGTTATATCATTAAACGATAACGATTCAGATTTCATCTATCGTAAGATGTAATTTCGGATCAATTTCAAAAGTCAAAACGTCTTGAATTCAAATTATACTGAGTAACCCACATGCTGAAAGATAGCAGAACACACTAATTAACAGCTTTTTGCCTAGAAAAAGCGATCACCAATTCAATAAAGGATCGGGTACGAAACACACGATTTTTACTAGTACATGTGCAATGTCAGAAATTGTATTTCTGGAATTCTAGGACATCTTGCATCTATAAGAGCTGCTTAAAGCTTGTTAAATAGAAATTATACAAGGTATTACTCAATTCTTGATCCATACTTAAGGGGTTATAAAATATACTGAAACTAGAGCATTTTATATAACAAAAGACTGAAAAAAGTCAGGAAACAAGCTAAAATGTGGTATCAGATGTAATATATCTGGAATTCCAGGACATTATGAATCTCTTTTATTGTACATAATAATAAGATTATGTTTAATTTCTTACTGTTGGTAATTTCTGTGGTACTAGGTTTTACGCAGAATACAGCTGGATTCGATGTGTTACACCAACTCATTCATTCAGAATATAAATTTTGGGCCACTCTTCAACAGAGAAAATGAATCAAAAGATATTGTGGCATAATCAATGTGAAATTCCCAAATGCAATTGAGCTTCGGATCCTGGCTATTTTCCAGTTGTTGTACTGGTCAGATGTTAAAAAATTTCGTTCGTTGAAAATAATTTCTAAATTTTCTATAAGCATATATTCTAATGAAAAAAGGGTCCATGTAGCATAGTGATAAGATCATGGTTTTGTGTTCGAAAGGAATTGTGGTGGAATTTTGATTTTGCTCAAGCTTCGACTTGTAAATGGGTGCAATGCGCATTAAATTTGACTTTGAGACCAGTGTATTTCCCCTGATGTGATGCTAAGTTAGAAGAGGATGCGTCGCTTCAATATTGATTATCATTGACTCTGTTGTTGTTTCTTATGGCACTTGCTATGGACAAGCCCGCTGTTACAAAGACAGCTATTTAAGCCGGTGGGGGAGCGTCTCTTGTTTGTTTAGTAGCGCCAACTAGGGTCAAGAGTACGACTTTGCTACTCACGCATCACTCATTCGCTTGCACAACCCCTTTTGACAGGAGGGCACATTCACACATCTCACAGATAGAACAACGGAAGAACAACCATGCCCAAACCGGGACTCGAACCCAGGACGCCCAGATCACGGAGAAGACGAGCTACTCCTATGTCAGGAAGCCGGCTCATTGACTCTTCTGCCTGCTAAGCATCAAAAGTGTTAGGTGTACAACTTGATTTCCACGGCGACCGTGATAAACCGCCAAATGATGTAAACCTTTAATCAATATGGAAGCCACAAAACAAATGCGAGTAATTCTATATAGGCGTTATTCTCCGCTATTAAAATAGCGGTTGCTGTGGAAATCAAGATGTACTGTGTTAGGTTCTTCCCATAATAGCCATCTTGTTGAATCAAAAATGGGAAGTTAATTTATTTGAAGTAATCTAGCTGAAATTGCATAAGAAAAAACAAAAAAACTGAAATTTGAATTCATGTAATTACGAAGAATTTTTTTAGGTCAAAACGGAAAAAGACCAGCAGTTTCAATAAGGATAAAGATGCTTTATTCTACACGAAACAGAGTTCACAACTCAGACAAAGCTTTCACAAAATAGCACTTGCAGTAAACAGCGGCGCACGAGCAGAAAATCGATAATAAATAACGGTAATTGTACAAATTTCTCGAACTGTTCTCGTATTTCAAACATATTCGAAGAAAGATTTTGATTTACCACTCGTTTGAGCTCAACTAATATTTGATTGATAACTGATTATTTAGAAGATACCCAGAAAGAAGACCCTTTATTCATAAATTTGAAGGATTGATGGAGTTGACAACGATTAGATGAATGTAAAAAATCTGAAGAACATCAATGTGAGGAAATCAAAATTTGTTTTACTGGTTACTGACAGTTTTCAATTTTTTACAGTCAGATATAAGCCATTCTGCGAGATCTTCTTCTTCCGTATATCCGACCACCCTTGAACGAAGCAGTATCGATAGGATTTGTTGTGGTCGATTGCTGCCTTTATCATAACCCGTCCATAACACTAGTTAAAGACGAGACCTAATCCCTAAAATGTTTTCAAGTAGCGTGAATATCAAAGAAAAACGAGTTGAATAAGATACTGGACGTTTTAAAAATGTAAGTTGTACTTTCTGTCCTTTACTTATTTTAAAATGTGTTTTTTAGATATTTGCTTCTCCTATTTCCTAAAATTTAGTTATTTGTATTTATATAAAATTTTGTTCTTCGTCTTTTCCTGACAAGATTTTTGACAGAACGATAAAAAAAAAATCAAATTGAAAGTGCTAAATAGTTATGATACCGTCACATGTCCCCCCCCAGAGGGGGGCACCTAGAAATAAAGATGAGATGCTTCCGGCATGGTGGTTGGATCTCGCCACCCTAGAGAGTATACGAAAAGGTGAGGGACTAGCTCCTAATATCGATAATGGGACGTACTTCCTTAGGGAAGGATTGTACCTTGGCCGGTGATGGACTTTAGAGACCATAGTTCCCGCCAATGTTGCTATTTCGGAGGTCCAGTCATTCAGTATTTATTACCCGTGTGCCTTCGGGTTTGTCGGAGAATGATATGATCCGGTTATATGCGATATTCCATGAAATAGAGTGTAATTTTAAACCACTCCCGTTGGTTTTAGTTCTTATAAAAATTTATCGCCTTAAAATCTTCTTATATCTTTCTTTGAAATTTATTTCGTTCGTTCTTTCGTTTGTTCGAATTTCTTTTTTTTTTCAAGACATAATTATTACCACTGATAAACGTCTATTAAATTTTAAATATCAATTTATTTTTCATGTCGTTTGTATATGAGAGAGGGAGAAAGATAATAATACATTTTTGTAGCCATGATTCAAGTATCAAATACCCTCCCCGCCCCAAATTATTTGCTTGTGATTATCTCACAGAAATGAAATTTCTAATCTTGAATATCAGTTGGGGAATCAAAATGTTTTTGATCCATCTTATCTCATTAAAATGGCTATGTAACAAGGATAATTAGGCAGTTGATAACGGTATAAAATCGGTTTGATAAAAAAAATTTCTGTTAAAAAAAGACGTTATTGTATTATAAAAGTTTGTAATCAACTGTTTGAAATGGAAAAAAAAACCCATAATTTTTCATGCGTTTATTAAATTCCTAATAAGATCAAAGTACATTTAAAATTCAATCAAATCTACATTTTGTCTTCACCTATATTATAAAAGAACAATAATATTAAAGTTTTGAATTTGTACGGCAACAATAACCTGGGGAAGTGAAACCGTTTTGATCCCCGAAACCTTTTTGTATATTCTGCAATAAATTACTTGTGCATTATTAACTGCATTACTGCAAGCAATTCACGAACAATAGTTATAAAAAAAAACCTGGGTTAAAGTAAAGAATAGTGTGCCCCCGAGTTTGTCGCCAATATGGCAACCCATTGGAACGCTCTTCTAGCAACCCTAAAGCTGTTTTGTTTACAACTTTTTGCAATGGTTGAGTTGTACATGAACTACAACTATATTATGAAAAATGTAAAATTAAAAATATTAAAGAAATATCGTTAATTTTGTTCTTTATTATAATTAAAAGTTTATTAAATAAAGAAAGTTAAGCTTATAATTAAAAGTTATTTCCTTCTCCCTTTTTTTTAATGTGAATACGAACAGAAAATATTTATTCTTTTGCAATTTTTAATTGTCAGTATGCGCTTTAAAAAATCGTCTGCATTCTCACTTTAAAAGACAGCTGCAATGGAATTCTTCGCAGTTCTCGTAATTCTTTGGTTCTAACGGTTGGTTCCCTTCATAATTTGTTATGTCGGCAGTATTTCAAACCTGCAGAATGGATGAAGGTGAGTTATATATATATATATATATATATATATATATATATATATATATATATATATATATATATATATATTTCAAGTTGATGAAGTTAGGAAAGGATGCTTGTTTGACATTTTGTAATGAAAATGGTTTGACATCGAACCGGCAGAATGGATGAAGAGTGAGTGGAATAGATTTTTTTACGAGTTGATGAAGTTGGGAGAAGGATGTTTGTTTGAAATTTTGTATGGAGAATGTTCCCATTGCTTCTTTCTTTTCTTTTTAGTTATGTACTGCTTCTGTTTTCCCACAGTGCTTATGTTCAATGTCTTCGGCATCTGTAGGGCAGTCTGGAAAAAAAAATACTTATCAGTAAAAAGTCTAATTATATGGCGGGAAATGGTAACCGTAAATGTTCCGCGGAAGTATTTTTTTTTTTTTTGCCCGCCATCTTTATTGGCGACTTGGCATTGTTGGCGCAGCAAGGGGCACACTAAAATTCACTTTTACCAAACCCTGTAAGCCTGTCATCTTCCGCGATTTTTTTTTGTTGATTAATCGCCAAGGTCGATAAACAATAGCCAGAATACTGAATATGTATTTTTTCGGCCGATTAAAATTTAAATTTGACAAATGTAGAGTAATAATGTGATTGTTGTAATGTATTTGCAATATTGCGACAATTTGTAGTCACAATCACTTGATAAATTTTATATATTTAAGCCATTTGCATTTTTGAGTTATTGTGTTATTATGCTTGTGAAAGTACAGATCAAGAGACAGTCAACCTAAAACAAATTTGGTCGCAAATGTTATAGCTATCGACAATTTAGATGTATCAGGATTCAGATTCTAGATTTTCAATTTAGATTTCCTTTAGATTTTCAGTCTTGTGTTTCAGAGTTACCCTGACTTGCAACTTTCTTTTTGATGCAGAGGCGCCATCTATCGGTCAGTTTTTGAATCGTTTTTTAATAGGGGGAAAAATTCAAAGAAGTTTTAATATATTCTCGCAAACCGTAATTACTTTTTTTATTGTTATTTTTTGAAATTTGCATATATTTATGGCGCATCCTGTATTGTGTAAGAAGTGTAATTTCATATATCGACATGATTTTTATAATCATACCGTAGTTCATTAATAAACAGCCTTCTGCAGCAGCTAATATTATGTTTGCGACTCCATTTTCTATTATCAAAATGAATTGTTTCTGTGACTTACCTCAAAGTTTGTTTTATGATTTCGGAAGTATTGAGAATAAACGAGGGTAAGAAAGTTATTAAAATAATTTATTAAAATAATTTATTAATAATTAATAATTTAAATTTAAAACAAATTTTTATTCAAATTAATAAATTAGAGGAATTTTTCTTATATTAATTAAAATTTATATACTAAATATTTTTGTACTTAAAGTCGAAAGTATACAAGAAATTTTCTTATTAAATAAAAAAATAAATTTTTTCTTCATGAGATAAAAAATAAGAAACGCAGGTATTTGTCATCGAGAAGACTGAAGTTAACTTTTATCTGATAAAAAATAATTCAATTCCTAACGCTCTTTTTAATTACCGTTTTCAATGATAAGATAGCACTGACATTTTGATTGGATTGAACTGGATCTACAGTGCATACCCCGATCTTTTCAGTGCATTCTTAACTTTTTGATGAAAGAATGGTTATTTGGTCGCTTCAAGTTATTTTCATAGTTATTCTATTAATTCGTAATGGGAGCTTCGAATTCAATGCAACAATTAATGAAACAAAATTTTTTCTTCCGTCAATAGGTATGTATTTTAATGCTTTCATTATATCCCTGTTTTAAGCCATGAACAATCAGAGATAGCAACTCGGCTCGAAGCTGAAAACGAATTATTAATATAGTACTTCTCTTAAAATTCTTGAGTTTTTAATGCCCGTTTATCAATAAGTCACTTTTATCTGGGCTTTTGAACGTTATGTTAACACAACGTTAAAAGATTGGTAATAATTCGAATTTAGTTTAATTAACTGGGAGCCAAAATTAAAGAATAGTTTTCTTCAGAGAAATCTGTTCTTATTTTATCTTTAATGATTGTAAATCACAAATTATTTTGAAGCTTTAATTCACTCGAGCATTGTTTCTGCGCAGTATAATCAGATAAAAAGAAGGATATAAAAGTAAATATATGTATTCACATCTGCGAGTTAGAATTTACATTACTTTGGCCTTATATAAGAAAACTTAAACTCATTGAAGCATGAATGTCGAGGCCGTGTCATGTCATTGTTTACTTTGAATTTAGATGCTCTTAAAATTAGCAGTAATGGTCTCTCTGAAATATTCTTGAATACCCCTAATAAGGGACTCGCTCCTCTTCCTAGATGAAAACTATGGTAGTTTATATATGTGTGAACACCCCGAGTGCTCAGACAGACATACTTACAAAAATGATTTTTCAGATTCACAGTCTGCAGCGTGGAGATTAATCACAACTTTGTGTTCAAATATTTCAACGATTTCAACACTTTTTCTTTGCATGTTCTCTGTTTATACATTCTCTTTATATATGCGAAAATATAAATAGAAAAGTAGTTCAGAATTTTGAGGGACAAAATTGATTTGAATTGAGTTCATTATTTTTTACTATTATGAGAATAATTATTAAAAAATATGCAGAATTATGAAGAAAAATTATTAAAAAATTTCTGATTGAATACCATGTTAATGACTCCAACCTTGGTGACAAATTTGACAACCAGTTGGTAGCCATTTGGAAACTTGATGGAAAATTCGGTGACAGAAGCAAAGATCCTCTAATGGACAGGAATTTTGACGATACCTCTATTAAGAGCCAAGATACGAACTCTTTCTAGAAGCTTCTATAATCTTTGACAGAATGTATATAAAGCGAAAGGCCTAAATGAATCGGTCTCTTTAGTGCTTAAGGGGAAAGCATTCTCTAACTGCATTCTGAGCGATAATGTTCTATGATGTTATTTAACTTAAGATTTGCTGTTTGCACGTTTTTTGCATTTCTGTACTGTGAACGAATAAGATGGTTTTGTTTTCTTTGAATAAAGAATTGTTATCTTTTCTCGAACTTATTGGACGTCTCACCGAACACCCGGCGTTGGATTTTCAGTAATAATATTTTCAGTCGGATTTTACAATCTTAGACTTTCGTCAATCGACGATGATGGCTCCAGAGTTGGTAACCTCCTGTTTCATACTTTCACGCCACATCAGTATCTGGATCAGGGTGCGCTAGGTCTACATAATGGTTTTAACAGAATTTTGGACTATCCGGATGCGAACCAATGACTTTACTTTATCACATTTTAGAATATAAATATAAGTGCTCTTAAAAACTGTTTTTATCAAATTGTTGATATGAAGGAGTGCTCATATTTATTTTATAGAGCCATGTGACAACAAAGAAGATATATGTGGAAAGGACAGTCGAGTGCGCTGCGTATTTAATTTGACGAAGGAGGAACCACTCTGTGAATGCAAAGATTTTGAAAATCTAATATACGATAAAATTCTGAAAAAATGCATTAGTAAGTTTAGATGTTTTTTTATTACTTTGTCTTTATTTGCTATGAATATTTTATTCTGAAGATTTCGTAAGAAAACGTAATGTTTAATTCGGCAAAATAATAGTTCTTGTTTATTAATGAAGAAAAATGTTTACCTTCTTATCTATGGAGACAATTAAAAAATGTTAATTAACGAAATAATTGACTGATGAATTCAATCTATTAAGATAGCTTGTTATATGTACTTTAGAAGCTTTATTCTTGAGTTGCTTTTTTTCGATACTGAAACAGAATTTCTTATTCAAAATTTAGAATCCGATTCTTAATAGCCACACATATTTTAATATTTTTAGAAAATAGTTGCAAATTAATATCTGAATATGAATTGAATTTTGATTCCATACGAGAGACATTCTCTCATAGTGAATTTGAAAAGATTCAGTATAAGAATTTATAATAATTATAGTGATGGATTAGAATATATGTCGTAAAACAAAGAATAGAAAATAATTAAAATAAAATATATTGAAAGATAATATTCATGCGCTGAAAAGTAGAAAACAATTTTTTGAATTAAAATCCGTAGATAAGTTTATTCTAAGATTTTATAACATTTCTACGATCCTGAAATGAATGAAAAATGAAAAATCTGGATATATATATAAAATGCAAAGTGTAAAAAAATTATAAAGTTTCTTAAAAGCACGATTTTATTATTGTACTAAAAGAGGAAAAAAAAAAAAAATCGTCAGATGAAAGCAACACACACACACAAATGTATGTGCGTGTGTAAACATTCTTTGAAAAAAAATTGTTATAGAATTCTATAATAATTTCACAATATTCAGGAAATAATCCAATTTTTCTCTGTTAGCAAGAATTATTTTTAAAACCAATGACACGCGTAGCACAAAGAATAGAATAGGCAAGCAGAAATCAAAGAAACAGAGAACTTGAGTAAATATTTTGAACTTATATATTTTCAAAAAGGAAATTGCCAAAAACGTATCTTATGGTGGTTCTGTGGAAAAAATAATAGCCCGAGCTACTCAAAAGCTGCAGATCGAATGATTAGGGATTTTTTTTAGAAAAAAGATTATATATATAATAGAAAAATTTAGAATATTTATAATATTTGTAAATCTTTTCAAATAACTCGTCTGGTGAATACCATTTTATTTTAGTGCTCATTTTGTGCCACTTCAGGTTGACTATTACAGATTAAGACACCTTTCTCATTTGGATGCGACGTTTCGATCACAGAATCCGTTCTTACTCTAAACGTTAAGATATAATAACAATTAACAAATTTTTTTAACGCGACAGAAACGCCATCTATGGGCGTGAACCTGAAACAATATTCTACCTCTCGTTTAGATAACATTTTCCCTCTGCTTTTAGAAATAGTACTAAAACTGTCCTTTAATATCTTCAGACTACTTTTATAATCAATTTTATGACTTGAAGTAGTTTTCATATACCATTTTAAAGCAGATTATTTTACAGAATCAGAAATTTAAATTTGCTTTCAAGCGGCTTCTAGGTTGGAGGTGATAAGTTTGTATCCATTAAGAACCTCTATAAATCGTTTTTTCGTATTATAAGACAAACACGGCAGGGAAATGATATGACAAATTCATCAAAATATATGAAAGAATCTTTCTAATTTTGAATTTTTATAATTTGCGTTACATGTAACTCATAAAATCTGATGAAGGTTTGATAATTATTGGGAGTCTGATAGAAAATAAATCGTGTCGCAGGTGAATGCGAATGGAATGAAGATTATTGTGGTGAAAACAGTGGCGCCACCTGTAGGTACGACGAAGAGAAGGAACAATTAGTTTGCGACTGCGGTCACGAAACTTTAGTGTACGACAAAGAGAAAAAGAAATGCGAAAGTAAGTCAATGCATTCTTTTTTTAAAATCAAATAATTGATTAAGGGGGAGTTTTCTTCTCTATATTTGAATTAAAGTTTCATTGAAAACAAATATGTAGAAATATATGAAGATTATAGTTTAACTAAACTATAAACTTTTGTTTAAAATGTGCAATATCAAATAAAAGAAATTTTGGAAGGAACGGAGACAAATTCCATGCTTGTGAAAATTGACATCAATTAAAAGACTTTTCGGCTTTAAATTCGCTAATTTAGTCAGCGGGCTTGTCTATGACAAGTGCCATCAAAAACAACAACAATTTCTGTCTGCATGCTTTTATTCAAATATTTTTTGGGGAGGGTGGGTGGAGAGAGGAGGAGAGCTGGACCTATTAAAAAAAGTTTTAGGATTCCTTTTGAATTTCCCTGTAATTGTAATTTTAAATTTCTATTCTGTTACAGGCAATGCAACTGAGAATATCAATACCTGTCAAAATGAACAATGTGAAAACGGTGGAACATGTGTGACAAAAGATGGGGAAAACTACAAATGCCAGTGCTTAGAAGGCTATGGTGGAAAACGATGCGAGTCTGATGAATTGTGCGAAGTTTACAAAGAAAAAATATGTGGCAATGCGTCATGCAAATACGACAACGTGACGGGCTCGTGCTACTGTTATTGTAAGAAAGGTTTTTATTTCGATGCGAGGGAGAAAACATGTAAAAGTGAGTTATGATTGGGTTTTTATTATATTTCTATTGCATTTATCATTTCATCCTCACTAATTCATCTGAATGACGCAAGAGAAGTTTCAAAAATTTTTATGAAGTTATTATTATTATTTTTTTAATTTTTATCTATGAAAAAGGAAATTTTTTTCATGAACAAAATAAATATTCCTGCTTTAACACTGATTACTACATACAGATTAAATTATTTGGTCTTTGTTTTGTCTAGATTTAGTGAAAAATTTCAATTATAGATAAATAGTGATGGTATAATTTCAACCTCAAAAACAGAATTCTATCTCCAAATTTCTCGGCACTAAATTTCCTGATAAATAAATCGGGTCATTTGAATTCGATTTTGCTAGAAAATCAGGAGCTAGTTTTGGCCCATTTCTTTCAAATTCAAAAATAAATGTTCATTTACCTAATACTTGAATTATAATTTAATTTTTAAACAAAAGATAATTGTAAACATAATTTAAATGATGATAATAATCATAATTACTCCCATCATAAATTTATTCGCCATTCATTAATTTTCAATTGCATACAAGAATAAGACTGGTAACGATCGTAAAAACGTTGAAGAAAATACATTTTGACATCTTGTACAATCGATAAAATTTGGTTGTTCCCAATGTTTCTTTAGCAGATATAATGCATTAAATGATATTTTTGAACTTGTCTGTAAATATTTTTACAGGTTTAGATCCTTGTATGCGGAAACAAATAAATGGCGAATGTAATCGAAATCATGAGATTTGTTCTTCTGGAGAGTGTCAGTGTGAAGTTGGTTACAGATATTCGACTGATAGAAATGCGTGCATACGTAAGTATCTGCTTATGTTATTTATATGGAAGGATGTCTAAATATTACCTGACAAATACGTAAAAGTAAAGGAAGGGTGAGAAAGGAGCATATAAAATGGTAGGTAAAGAAGATATTATTCAGAAATTCCGCCGATATGATGAAGAAAGTCTGACATGTTTGATAATGGAAAATAATGTTTTATTCAACAAGAAAACAAAAGGCATAGCCGAGGTGAAATGCAAAGAATAACACTTGCAGGCACCTACAACGTAAGTAGACAGAAAATCGTTAAATAGAAAACGGAAAAAGCACTCGAAGAGAAATGGAAAAATAGTTCTGTGTTCACCATTCTAAAGACAACATTCACTGGATGGCTTCAGATCCTTTCGTTTAAATAGGATTTCCAACAAGGAATGAAATTTTCTGGAAGGATCATCTGATCACGCATCCTAAGGGAGATAATATCAAAACATTTGTAATTTCCTGATTATTCTATTAGTCGTCAAATTTGTCGCCAAATCACCTATATGTCAAGTAGGTTGCCAAGGATGAGAGCAGTGACATGGTATTTATGCAACATCCATAAGGAATAGGTATAAATCTCTCTTTTTAGCGATGAAGTTGGCATTGTAGGAAACAATATGAACAATAGATGAGAAAACAAGTAAAATCCAAAGTAACAAAAATTTTACTAAGTAAACTTTTTAATTTAAATACTCGAAAGAGAAACAATCTACAGTTTAAAAAAATTCAACATAATGGCAATTGGATTGACATGTATTAGTATATTTTCTAAATTTCACCACTAATTGTTAATTTGACCACTGTGTCTTCTTCGAGCTCAAAGATACTTTTGTAGATCATAATCTTTATGCACTCCTAGAAGAAGAAACACAAATGAAAGATGATAATCCTCCTGTGGATAATACAAGTAGGATATCCAGAATTAATAATCCTCCTTATTAAGTGTGGTGATCACGATGACCAAGAAACCTGTTTACTCCTTCTCATACAATGAGATTTTCATAGATCATTCTCTTAATGTGCCCCAGAAGAGGAAATCAATAAATGCCATATCTGATGATCATGATATGATGGCCAAGAAACTAGTCCACACTGTTCTAATACCACGACAGTTATAAGTAGTATAAATCGTTCTCAATATGTCATTTAAGCAATATCTCCACTTTTCGCTCACAGTTTCATATATGAACTACATGTCGTCGAACTCGAGATTCGTGTATAAATTTACCGAAATCCTGCGTATGGAATGATGATTAACGTCACCAAATTGTTTTCGGCTATGAACTAAACAACGCGTTCTCAAATTAGCTTTTTGATGGCCTCCTGTCTTTGTAGTTTTGCTAGATATTTTTGAGATAATCTATACACATACAATTTTTTAACTTTATTTATATTTAAATTGTTTATTGAAAATTAAGTCTCTAAGATTTTTCTGTTAATGTGTTGAAAAGGAATTGTGATTTAAGATAATAGTAATTATTTCACCTTATGGAGTTTCAATTAAGCAAACTAAGAAGCTGTCTTGGTCCACTATACTGAAAGAACACTTGAAATCATCTTAAAATGCTTAAAAAAAAGCCCACCAAGACAATTTTATCTTGGTAAATTTCCTTTTCTAATTCTAATCAAATTTAAAATTTTATTTTATAATAATATGCTATTCATTGTTTTGATATCTTCATTAATATGCTGTTGTTGTTATTTATGGCACTTGTCATAGACAAGTCCGCTGACGAAGTCAGCGATTTAAGCCGAGTTTGTGCAGTAGCTTCTGAGGGTAAAGACCCCTGAGCACCCGAGGGCAGAAGCCTGACTTCTGTTGCGGTACTACAACGTGCAACTAAAAACTGACATTTGCCACGAGGTTCAAATCAAATTGATAGTGCCGCTTTGTGGTTATTTTTGATCTCGGCAAGTATGCAAATTAACGACTCCTTCAGTCTCATGCGCACGCTCTTTACACGCGTAAGCTCGCGAAGCAAGAAGAGAAAAAAGAAAAACAAAAACGCTGCCGGAACGATTCTGACTGAATCTTTAAGCGTGTTTTCACTAATCTCGCAATTGTACAAAGTCTTGTAAATATGTTGTAATTAAATTTTCTTTAACTTAAACCTTGTTTTCTTAGCTCTAGCATATTTTAAATTAGGCAGGCAAATTTGTAGGTTAGGTAATTGAAACTAGCACTAACCCACACTTCTAACTCATATGAAGATACACTCACACACTCGCTTAAACAATTCCTTTTTACAGAGGGACTCTTTCACACACCTCACAGATAGAACACAGCCAAAGAACAACCATGCCCGATCATGACGCCCAGATCATGAGGAAGACGCGCTGCCCCTACGCCATGGCGCCGGCTGTTCATTAATATGCAAATGCACTTATGAAAATATTAAATATTGTTATGAAAATCATCAGGTGAGTTTTCAGTAAAGGAAGCTCGAAAAATTAGATAACGAAAAATGATGCTTTAATTCACAAGAATATACAAAGAACAAGTAGAAAAACTCAGCCAAAGTATTTACAAAGGCAACACTTGTAGAATCTCTCGGCCAACTAGCTGGCAGAAAATTGCTAATTCGGAAGATCACCAAAAACGACTTAACTTTGCGAGGTTAGAGAGATCCCTTCATTATCAACACTCCAAAGAAAAAAAAACTGAAATGTGAGCACTTCACCATATATAGTATACCAACTATGGAAATTTCTAGAAAGATCTACGGATTTCGAATTTTTATAAAGACATCCCTCTAATGCTTGTATTTTTCAGAATTTTTGGTTTCTTCCCAGTGAATCCAAATGCATCACCAAGTTGCCAAATGGTTGAGGATCAATGATCCAGCATCCAGTCAGAATCCATTAAGAGTTATCTATAGATCACTTTTTCCAGCAATGATACAAATATTACAAGAAAGCTTTTTTGTACACTATACCATTTTTATATAGTTAAAAGTAAATGTTTTAAAATAAGATAAATCCAGAAGAATAAACTTAAAATAAACCTTGTGCTACTACGATTTTCAGATTCAAAAATTTTGTAATCTTTTCACTTAATATCTTCTTAAGAATTTAAAAAAAAATCATTTTATCTCTTTATGTTTTAATTTTATTAAGGTGTATAAATATAATATAACATTCTATCGCTTGATTTTTTTGAAAGATATTTTATAGATATGAAAAGTGCTATTATTAATTTTTTGTGCCATTTATACTGAGTTTGAATTTAAAAAAGTTATCAATATTTATGACTGGCAATGAATAAAACGTGGTGAATTCATTTAAAATATCTCGAAAGTTTTTATTTTGTATACAAAACATAATTATATTCGACAAAAGAAATTCCAAAAGTAAATTGCGGATTAATTTTTTTTTGCTTTTCGATACAGCTGATAATTGTGTTTCAAAATATGGCAGACCACGATGTACAAAAAATATGGAGTGCAAAGAAAAAGAAGGGAAATATAGTTGCCACTGCATGGAGGGTTTTTATCGAATGAATAAAGAATGCGTGAAATGTAAGTTTATATAGTTTTAGGTAATTATTATTTTTTATTTTTTTATTATTTTTTTAAACATTTTTGTTTAAATTTCACATGGCATACATTGAGGGTTATGAGATTGCGGACACTCTAGCTAAAGCGGGAGATAGTGCTCTGTACCTACTCTTATTTATGTGGAAATGTTCTGGTGAACTTAAAGCCAAAATAAAACCACTTGGCATGTCCCACCAATACATCACTAGTATAAAAGTAGTCCATCAAGGGGCTCTCTGACTCTTGATTGTAGTAGGCAAGATCAGACTACTCAGACTGACTTTCTCAGTGGGTACCTTAGAACTATGAAATATTCTGCGAGTTCTAAGCGCTTTGAAGCCTGCCCCAAGTGTTTTAGAGAAGAGGCGTCAGCTGATCACATTCTTATATGTCTGGTTCTCTCCATGCAGGATCCTATTGACAGTCCATTGTCAGTATTGTACTTCTTCAGGGTGCATAATTTCATAGACTTTATATAGCTCTGCTGTTCTTGGAGATGTGCAACAGCAAGTTTCATATGTGTAATGAACCAATGTTTTAGTTGGATTTTCCCACACTTCTTCGTGTACTAGATGTTTTGAAATTTTCTATTGTTATCAGTTCCCACTGACAATAGAATATTTTAACGTTCAGAGGGGGAATTAAAAATAATATATTAATTTAATCAACGACTATACAGATGTTTTACCATCTAGAAATTGATTTGATGCATATTAAAATTTAGATTTCATAACACTTGTAATAATGAATTGTGAAATATATTAAATACAAAATGGTAACTATATAAAAGGAAATTAAAATCATTGCAAACGAATGAAAGTTTTGTATATTTATTGAAGGTTACTGTATACTAGCATGATTAAAATACTTTTGTACAGCATTTCTATAAGAATCTCACTCATTTACGATTTCGATTTGAAATCCATACTTTTAATAAGATTATTATAAAAAAAAGAATATAATTATAACTTTTTTTCTTAGAATTAAAAATATTATTAATATAAATTGGAATATTTACTTTACGAAATATTTTATTATATCTCTAGATTTTTATTTTTTGTGTGCAAATTTTAATATTTATTCTCCGAATGGACTGATGGAAATTACGATTCAAGGGATATCCATTATTTCCGCTCCCTTCAATTCTGACCAGTTTTCGAATTGGCTATTGATTCTGGTATACTAGATAATAAAGTATTATTTAATAATAATTTTTTTATTTTAAAATTATCAAAAATTAAAATTAATCAACAAAGTAAATTAATTAAAATTAACAAAATTAAATAAAAGTAAGTAATTAAAAGTGAAATTAAGTAATTAAAATTAATAAAAATCAATTAATTAAAATTAAATTAACAACATTAATTAAAATTAATTAACAAAAATTAACAAGCTTATCAACAAAACTAAGTAATTGCCAATTTATTCAAATGCTTTTATTATCTTTTTGAGTATTTTTTTTTGTTCATTTAGATGATTACTGTACACCTGGAGAATCAAGATGTCCTCAAGACTGTAGAGATGGTAAATGTATCTGTTTCCAAGGCTTTAAAATAGGCGACGAAGGGGAGAAGTGTGGTACGTTCATTAATTGATCATCAGTTATGTATATGCAATTAACTCATAATCAATGATTAGTTTATGAATTTAATCAGCTAAGAAAACGATATGTCTTAATCAAAGTTATTAATCGATGATAATTGATTTACCTGAAATTTTTATGGGAATATGGATTGATTTGTTTTGGTAACTTAAAAATGAATTAGACGACAAAAATAACATCATTTATATAATGATTAAACAGTTAATTAATTAAAATATGATATATCAACCAAAAATTGATTGTTAGATGAGCATTGATTTTTCAGACTACTTTATGGGAATGTAGATTAATTTTTTAAAAATATAGAAATAAATTAAATGAAAAAATAATGTTATTGACATAATTTATTATTATACTAGCCGCCTTTGGCGACCAGCCGGTTCGCCAATTTTAATGTTCGTTAAAATTTTAATAATTAAATATTTTATGCAATTCCAACTTTAATAGATTCTTCAGCAAAATATTTTAAAACTTCAAATTTTGATAGTCATATAATTCACTCATAATATTATAAAGGCCTTCAATCATAACGTGATATGTATCTCTCTAACTTTCTGTTACCCCTCCTAGAATTTATGCTTTAAATTAAAGTGTAAATGATTAATCTGCGATTAATATAATAATATTTTTTACTGAAACAAAGCATTTTTTTAATAATATGATTACTGATAAGAGTCACAGAGCGTTTAAACTTTATGGGCACTAAAGAATATCTTTCTTAATTTATGTAATCTCTCAAGAATTTGTCAACAAAATTTTCTCAGATTCATCATGAACAGATCGATTAATTAACAATGTTTCATTTTAAATGCATCAAACACTAAGAAAATAAAATGAATCGTTTAAAATAATCGGTCTAAAACAGGTTTAAAAAACTACTTAAAAAACGATGTACTTAAAACTATAAGCATATACAAAAATATATATAACTAACATAAATAAAATTTACTTGCAAAAGCATGCAACTAACCGAAAAATAATTTAAATCATCCGTTGAGAATGGTTGTCATGACAACAATCAGAATACAATACACATGCGTGAATTTTCTTCGCCAGTTATGCTAACGCAAATGCGCGAATTTTTCTACGCCAGTTGGGGTAACGCTATGCAGATTAGACATTTTTAATTTCCTTTATTCTGTGTTATTTTAATTCAAAAGTACTTCAGAATGAATCTGAAACATGGATTAATTAACAATTTTTAATTTTAAATGCATAAAACATTAAGAAAATAAACAGAATCGTTTGAAATAATCCGCCGAAAAATGTTAACCCTAGCCTCATTACTGTTGCAAGAAAGAAAACTGAAGCCTTACTCCGGTGGGGAAAATGGAAGATTATTTTGGAGAAAAAGTTGGCGGTTTGGAAAATGGAAGATTTTTTGGGCGGGAAAGTTAGTTTTTAATTAATAATTAAAATTTCAAAAAAGGGGACCCCAGGTGCACATTCCCGACCTCTAAGGTATACATGTACCAAATTTGGTAACTGTAAGTTGAATGGTCTGGCCTGTAGAGCGCCAACACACACACACACACACACACACACACACACACACACACACACACACACACACACACACACACACACACACACACACACACACACACACACACACACACACACACACACACACACACACACACTGAGCTTTATTATAAGTATAGATATACATCATAGACGAATTTTGCGTTTAGGTTCGCGTTATGGAAAAAAATATCGATTATTAGTTTTAGATATCTCTGTTGACTTATTCGATAATATATTAGATATAAATTCACAGTTTTAAAATTAAAACTTTTTATAATTTAAAAAGAATTTTAAATTTATAACTATGATCTATTGTGTTCATATATACCTTGAAAGTAAATTTAATAAATACCCTTAAACAGCGGTTTTTTATTCTGTGGATAATATTTTTTGATAGCAAGCACGCACATGCACGTACGTACGCATACGCAATGTAATGTCTTGATCTAGACTGATCAAATAACGAAGCAGAATTTGCAGACAACTCTTTATTTTACAGCCCTATAGAACAAGTTGTTCTTTTGTATATAATCTTGGTTAAATAAATATTTATTTACACCTGTAGTAGGAGATACAACAGTCGAAGTCAAAGGTTTATCTTGACACTCAATTCTCCACCAAGTCAACACGACCACTCCAGGGATAGTTCTTAGACTCCGAACTCGTGGGTGTAGTCCAACAGTCCGCCTGCAATTCTTTTCTTCTCTCCTCCTAAAAAAACAATCTGAGCTCTCTTTCGGAAAATCGGGGTTCAGCCATATGCTCTCCCAGAAGGCGCCAGTGGGTCGTGGGAAGGTCCTTTCACAAAGAGGAACATCTAAACATCCAGATGTTTGAACACCCCTTTCTCTTTGAAGGTACTATCAATACCTATTGAACGAGTAATTCCACATGTGGTCTTTCACTGTAGTCGCTAATGAACAGATGCGTGACCACCCAGGTGAAAAGATCCACCATCTGGCTATCTCGAGGAGTTTAGTAAGTAACAGCGACGACAAAGCTGGCTGTAAATGCCTCATCAGTACTGGGAAACGGGGAATGTTACAGCCTTTATTATTTGTAAAGATGTTGTACCTTGTCAAATATCTCTTGATTGAGCACGAAGCGTAATTTGGAACAATGTGATATCTAAGAAATTTTCTCGGTTACTCTTTCATTTTAATTAAAGTAACCAGTTTTATTTTCCTTTCAGTGCCAGGAGGAGAAGTTGAACTATGTGACATGGATTGTGACCCAGGAGTTTGTATGAAATCACGAGGTGTCGAAAAATGTGTTTGCCCTAGAATTTCTCATGTCGTTGCAAATGGAACCTGTACAGGTGAGGAAACATGGAAAGGAAGAAACAAACGTAGAAAAAATGATACTCAATTCTGAGTGATTTGAGACCAGAATCCGAAGTTACAAATTAACTAGTTTTCTCTCATATTTATTAATAAATGAATCTATGTAATGTTAACAGTGCACTTTTGGCGAACTACAGTTACGAAAGAGTTTAATCGAAAGAGATACTTATCATTTAGTCACTAGTACGCGGTAAATACCAAAGTACCAGAACACTGGCTGGGTATTTTGGATAATCTTTTGTCCAACAGAATGAAACCAGAATTTGACACAGAATTACACTTGTAGGAACAAGATAATATATTAAATTTCATTTATCGAAGTCCTTGAGTTTTTGAATGATTGCTCTTAAATGTTGCGAATGTACAGACCAATAGTGTTTTGACATTATGACAGATTTAATTTTGAATTTGATGCATATGTACACATTAGATGTATCCCAAATTTTATTCATCTAGCTTTCTACGTTTTATGGTTTTTTGTGCTAATTTATGTTCGGACAGTCAGACAGAAGGACTTCCTCAATGTTTTTCGTTCATATTCTGATGGAAAATGTATATATTTAATGTAAAGACCACATATCAAATTTCATCCGTCTTGCACAATGCGATTTTAAGTTATTGTATATTCACACAGAGACAGACAGACATACGAACGGATGGATAAACAGACAGATAGATATAATTAAAAATTGTACTTTTTCGGAGGCAGAGGAAAAATATATTTGTATTAATCAAAATCTTAAGTTTGAATTATTTGACGATTGCAATACTTTTTTCTTCGGTATTTAGTTTTTAAGAAAGTATAAAGAATACGTACAGAGAAAAACAACTAAAATAATCCCTGATAAAGTGAAATATGAAAGGAAATCAATATAAGGAAATTTAACAAAATTATTTCAAATATGGCGACTGATTGATAAAAGATGTGATTGATTTCCTTATTAGGTATAGATAGCGGATTATTATATATGTATCATGATTAAGATGGATTTCACCAGTGAGAAAAATGAGATCTTCTGTTCCATTTTAATTGGGATTGCCGCTCTGGCAAACTCAAGAGCTGAAAAGGCGTAAAATAACCTTCTGAGTCTATTATACCTACGTCTGTGTAAATTTGTAGAAATATTCAACTAAGGATATACCCAAAAAAGAAAATGGTGTTCTTAATTTTTTTTTTTTCCATTTTGAAACGAAGTTATGAAAGAGTCATTTATATTACCGTCGCATGACTGGAGAAGCCAGTTATCTATCAGTGTCTTACACTTCTTTGATTTTTCTCGTCTTCATTTTTTTATAAAAAATTATTATTATTACATAAAATTACATTTATTGTTATTACTACATTATTACATTTATTGTTTTGAAATTATAATTCTACACTAATAAGTGCATGCTTTCAAAAAGTTGTAATTTTTGTTTGGTACTTACGTATTAACGCAACCAGGCCAAAATTCGCATAAATCGCCAAATTTGGCGACCCTAATTCTTACTCAAACTTACAAATCGCGCCAACCTGGTTGCGATAATACGTAAGTACCTTTTGTTTTTCTTTCCAAAAGATTATAAATAAGAGAACTAATATTCTGTATTTCTTCTTTAGATAAGTGCAGAGCAGGCTACATTAAAAGCGATGAATGCCCAGATGGATGTATTACTGATGATATTTATGGCTACAAGTGCGAATGTGCAGGGAGATTCAAATATGCCAAAGATGGCGTACACTGCGAAAGTAAATGTTTTTAATTATTCTTTGCTTTTGGCTATAGGAATAAACTAAGCAGAGTGTTCTTCTTCGACTTTAACCTACACTTAGACAATCTATTATGTTTCTTTTTGGATATTTTTTCAGCTTAACAGCCCCAGTTTGTGACAAGATCGCCAAGCTTCCTCATATATAATGAAACCATCTTCATATATCTCGGTTGCTTGGCGATAAAACACTGAGTTCGTTAAAATAAGCAAGCGTCCTTTTTTCCCCTCCTTTTATCCTTCTCTGTAGTTTTTTTAGTTTTAGTTAAACTAACGTACCGCTTTAAAGCAACATTAGAACTATTTTGGGAAGGAACCAAGTCATTTTGAACCGCGGGCAGATAACGAGGACGACGCCTAAGCTGTATCCTTCTCTCCCAACTTCCATGCCACACCAGCGGGAGGAGGTTTGATCCCGATGGATTAACATACACCAAACCCGCTTACACGACGTTTCTTTGGGGAAATTGGATCTCGAACCTGAAACTCTCAGGTTCCAAAGCTGAGACATTATCACTAGGCCACCGCAACCTTTATCGGCAAACCCTCTAAAGTCACGCCAATCCGCAAGTATTAAATGTACAGAATTCCGTTTGGTGACGCGATATAGCATGTTTCATACTTCGTAATATTATGAAGAAAACTGAGTATACATTTTCAACTCCTACATTTCCAACAACTGGACTCAAAACTTTAGAAATATCTAATTTTGGAAGACCGCATAGTAAATTATATTTATCATAATCTTTGCACTAGTGAATTAATGCATTCACATATGCGCGAACAGACGAACAAGCAAATAGCGCTCCCTTCGACAAATTTCGTCCAAAACTATATATGCGTCTTGAATTTTGATGATTCACTTTTATGCTAAATTTAACTCAACTTTTTGCATTTTTGAGTAACTGTGTTCGACAACTTTCTCTTCGAGTGATTGCGTCCAAATATTGATAGAAATCTCCAAATTTGGTAGTAGGATTATATGCATATCTCATCGCTCTAACTCTATAAATTTTGAGTTACCCTATTAATAGACAGAAATAATTTCAAACACAAGTTTTTCTGATCTGAAAAGTCTAAAATGATTAGATTAAATAAAAATCTCGAAGGTCAATTTTCTGATGATTTTGAAATTTCTCTATGAGTATTTTGGTTATGACAAAGTGAAAAGATAATCAAAGTTGAGGTTTGAAAGGCAAATTCGGACACTTTCGTGGTAACCGCATGCCATTGACGAACCTTAGCATCAGCTATGCGCCATTGGAGAATTTTAACATCCACCTAGCGTCATTGGCCAACCTTAGCATCAATCACCCGCCAATGGCGGAAATTGCCAAATTTTACCTCCCTTCATTTTAAAGAATTTAACCTTTTGACAATTTATCTCCAGTATACAAGAGATTTCCATAAATCATGGAACCTTTAGAAATATTTATGACAATTAATTATCATCCTGTATTTATCCCAACTTTGTGCCTTTAACTTATAAGCAATATTAGCTATCAAAAAACTTCCAGCACAAAAGTTTTTGATTTGATAAGGAGCTTATTTGCTCATCTGTTTTTATTTTTCTGTCTTCCCTAATAAAGCATTAATGAGAAAATGACACTTTCCAACCTTATTTCCGTCATTTTCCCGTCAGTTGGACTTGGTTGTTGTTGTTGTGTATGATTTATTCGCAAGAGCCATATTTGGCTGTACTGCGCCAAACATACGCAGTTGGAGTTGGAGGATATTAATTAACAACCTGCCGACTGCATATCATTTATCAATACAAATCTAGCTAAAATCCCTATACGCCGTTGCCAAATATAATGCCAAGATAGCTTGGTGTTATGTGGATTATTTAAGACTTAAGATTAGTATCCAGTTCCTCGTTAGGTACAACAAAATTGTGCCAAACTTCCAGACGCTTGTTAAAAAAGGTCGGTGATTGCAAGATATGGTAACAAATGACTTTCAGGGTTGCAATAAACATTTTCAGGATTACATTTGGGATAAAAAATCGCCCTCCCAAAAATTCAACTTTAGCACGCGGACATTAATCTTAAATAGACCTTAATATTTGTATACAATGCATAATGAATAATTGCTTACAAACCTTAATGTTAAATGATCCATTCTATAACAAATCTTTTTTTGTAATCGAACGGCAAAATATTAACCAGACAAAATAAACAATACAAATTTGCTAGATTACTAATACAGCATGTAATTGAGAGAGAGAGAGAGAGAGAGAGAGAGAGAGAGAGAGAGAGAGAGAGAGAGAGTAAATAATTATTATATTGAAGATCAAAATATAAAGCATAATTCTTATTAGTGATACAAAATGTAGGAAATGAAGTTTTAGCAAAAATCTGGAAGTCAAAGTCTTATTATAAACTCTAATAACAAAGAAACTGAATCACATTGCAATTATTTTAGTTACTGCTTTTATAAAATACCAAAGATAAACTATTATGTTTACTTGGAAGACATCCCAAAAATATAAAGGTGAGTGTAAAACAAAATCAGAATGTATGGATGTTTATATTTTTATTAACATGATTATTTTTTTAAAAAAAAGCAAGACCAAAACATTTGGTACTTCCTTATAATATTGGCTCTGGAGATCAAATCGCCGAATAATTGATATATATTGTTAAGGTGGCGAAAAAAAATCTAGACATTTCTAGATGATCTAGCTGTGATCTTGGAGTATTCTTAAGGTCACCGAATAATTGCTGGGCGGCTATTTTAAAGAAAAACATTTTATTATTCTGGTTTTAGAATGTATTTTCTTTCAGATAAGGGCATGTGTGAAGAACCATTTGCCAAAGAAGATTGTTTTGAGAGAAACGGCTTGTGCGAAGACAATTTTGATTTGATCTATGGATATGATTGTAAATGCAGGGACGGTTATGAGAAAGACTACTTTGGTACATGCATACGTAAGTACATAAAAAAAATGCATCATTATTAGTACTTTTTTTTGTAAAAAAAATTCATTTTTCGAGTAAAAAAACATTGCATGTCATGTATTAGTTTACAGTATCATAAAATTTGGTTTGGTTTTTGGCACAAGGACGAGATTTTGTCATTTTGCGCCAAACATTTGTTAGACCTGGTTTTAGTGTTAAAAATTAAAGTATTCTTAAAAAAGATACAATAAAATCTGATGTAAATCTTGAATATCTTTTGAAAGAAAAAAAATATTTGAATGAGGATTATTACCTAAAATGCCATTTAAGTTAAAAACAGTAGCACCGAAATGACTTGTCGCTGAGTATTAAAATCTTGGCATTCACACAGAATATACTTAACCGTTAAAACACAATTGCATTTATTACAAAGTGGTGCATGATCATTATGCAAAAGATGTTTGATCGAAGTCTCATGATTATGACATCTTTCTTTCTGGTTAGAGTTTTACTTTTGAAGCCTTTGATAGATGACTTGTATTTGAAATAATTTATTCGCAGATAGCTTTTCCAATATGGATTGCCAAAATTTATTTTGGATTTTTTTATTGCTTGTAATGCATCGGGTAATGGAAGAAAATTTTCTTTCATCAGGCTTGAGCTTTATGCCGCCTTCTTAGCTTTTCTTTTCTACAAATACTAACAAGCCCAGGAATCCCACAGAATTTAATTGCGTGGAATTATTTTTGTGGGAATTATATATGCGCAGACTAAGGGATGACTTTCCGATGATACATTCTTAAGAGCTGCAATACTAATTTTAAAATCAATATATATAATAAATTTAGAAGGGGGGATGACGTAACAATTTTCAGAAGGCTTAGATATGTTGCGTAAGGTTCGGACGTAAAGACTGAATAGAATGGGTGAAATCTTTCGCATATTGTTGCATTTCGCAAAACTACTGCTTAGCCATCATGATTACGACATTTCGAGCCATATGTATAAACAGGTAGAAAAAAAACCGATACTGTTGTCAGTGTCCATAAAAATTTTTTTCTGAATCATCACGTCTGAAGTTGATAGTTTCAAGAAGTGTATAGAATCCTCTATAAAATTAAAGGGTGAATGGAAAAAAAAACCCCCAAATATGTTTAAAATCATGAATAATGTTTTTAAGAAGATTCCTACAAATACCTTCTGCTGTGCATAACTTAAGCATAGGGAAAACCGGAGGATATCACCATAAGAAATATTGTCGGCATGCTTAGCATCCTTGGTGAACTGACGGGGCACATTAAAATTGATTCCACTGCCACAAATTTCGAAACAATTTAACTTTATTTAGGTAAAAAGATTTAAGCTGAAAGTTAATATTCTATAAACCGTGAAACTTAATCTTGACTCAAATGGTGGATGTGGCGAAGTAACGTTTGTGGGAAAAAAACTTCACATTTGGCGACAATACTGAGTTCTCCATTGTAATAACAAATCTAATTTCATTAAATTATTTCTTTATTGAAAACAAAAAATTTTCAGAACTACAATTATCGAATAACAAATAAATATTGAATATTTTTTCTTCTAAAATTTATAACGAAAAATTACTTTTTCCGTTTTGGAACCAGATGCTTTGTCTTCACACTACCCTTCTGTTTTTTGTTTATTGGGAGAGATTTTGGTGTTTTTTGAACTTTGACTTTTGATTTAATCTCAAGTCTACTTGCACATCTTTTTGGTGGTCGTTTTTCGCCAATATCTTTCATTTCCTCAGCAATAATCTCTTTTCTTTTAATAGACGTTGGATGAACAAACACAGTTTCATTGCAAATTTTACTAACTTTAATATCCTGATTTTCAACGATTTCTAATGGTGTTTGAATAATTTCTTCATTTTGTTTGTTATGAGCATCATTTGAATCCGTAATTACACCATTTTTTTCAACCATACATATTTTTTCATCCGTTTCATTAGAAATTGTTGCTGTTTGTTCTTCGATAACTTCAACTTTACTCCCTTCTATTTCCAAAGTGGTATTTTCATTTTTAGGCGTCACTTTTCTGGATTTTTGTTCCTTTCTGTCAATAGTTTCGGAAATTTCCTGTTTTTTCTTAGTTCTCCCATTGTCGAAAGCCATGGACCCTTTTTTTCTTTCTTTAACCGAAGGCATATTTTTCTTCGAGTCTTTCATATATATACCATACATTTAATTTTCGCTAGTGAATTTGGTATCCATCACGATTATAACAAAGTACAAAATACTTTAAAAGTGATTTTGTGATACACATTATATTTGATATGCACGTGACATCAAATATAAGGTAATTGTAGACATTAAAACATTTTCATATAAAAAAAACTAATGCCGGGTTTACCCTCGGCCATTTATAACATGGCCAGTAGACAGGCAATGCGCAGAAAGGGACTGATTTATGTTTGCCGCAATTTCATAAGACAGATTCAGGCATTCCATGCTTAGCTATAAATTGTCGTTTTGGCTTCCCTGAATTTTTCGTTTTCACTGCGTATTGTATTGAAATGATGGATATTTACACAAAGAAACATAGTAAAATAAAAAAAAAGTCAACACATCTGAATTTGTAAAACTATAGAAAAAGGGGAAAAAAAAAGACAAATAAAATGAATATACACACACACACACACACACACACACACACACACACACACACACACACACACACACACACACACACACACACACACACACACACACACACACACACACACACACACACACACACACACACACACACACACACACACAACCTCGCATCAGGAAGAACAAAGAGCACAAAATTTTGGAATTAATCCAAGATAAGTAATACATTTTTTCACGACAAAAAAAAAAAAAAAAGACCCGCCAAATTCTACAAACGGATGCACAGTAAGACATATATACAATACAGCTGCATGCTGTTGTCCTGTCGGGACAATTACTTGTGATCGACCGAACACCATTTTTCAGCCTTTTCAGGCATGCGCTGCCTACTGGCCGTCTTATAACTGGCCTAGTGTAACATAACATGAAAACCTATTAAATAAACCTATTATGCGGTTTTTTAATTCATTAACATTGGAAATGCATGAATTGGTGGGAGAACACCCTCACAGGAGTATCTTTGAATTTCTAAGAGCTATAAATTTTTTCCATTTTATATGAAAACTTTTGGGATTTTAAACATTTTCTTGGAATTTTTTCCATAATTGGAGTCATAATTTTAAGACCATTGTCTTTTAAACTTATTGTGCTTTCTTTTTATATGTGTAAAACGTTGTTTGTATTTTAACCCTGAGGAAATGTTTCGTTTAACAATCATATGGTAATATACACATACCACTTGTTTTGGCGCAGCATAGCCAGTTTTGGCTCTTGCGCCATAAAAATCCAATATCCATCCATCCATCCTATTAAACAGTTTTATTTAGGAAAGTAATTGTGTTAATATAAAGCAATTAAGAAAGAAGCGTATTGTAAAATTAATTTTTGTATTATTTTTAGAATGCGATATAATTTTATTACGACAGTAATAATAAAATTAAATGATAATAAATTGGAAATATGACATTAGACTTGTTTTATTTCTACGAAGCCCACTAAAATTTCCAGCAGAATAAATTTTATTATTTCATTGCATGTGATAATATCAGTTGAATCGAAATACAGCAACAAATAATTTCACGATGAAATAAAAAGGATTTAGAAATCAATTAGTTGGAAAAATGAAAACGGGAAATATGTTTGTTTTAAACTAGGCAAACTTACATTATTGATATTTGGGATAAAGTACAGAATCGGTCATTACATAGCGCGATTTTAAAAATCGTCATCATGGCTCGTTCTCATGTTTTATCTCCTGGAGTTGGCATGCTGAAGTACACAAGATTATAGAAAAACGCGCCAAGTAAATGGGCGATTCTGTCTTTTTACCAATATTTAATATATATATATATATATATAAATATAATATAATATAATATAGTGTGTGTGTGTAAAATTAACGTTCATAAAAATTATCCGCTTGTAATGAGATATTCTTTATTTCGGTTAGATTTAAAATTCATGTGCGGTGGCCATAGTTAAATTGTTTGTGGGCGATTTCTCGCCAAATGTAATCAGGACAATTTTTATTACAACTCCAAAAGTATTCATACATTTAAAGAGTTTTTTGACTATTGGCATGATTTTGAAGGTTGTTGAAAATATCGCTCATTTATCATGTTTCTCTCAAAATTCGCCATAATTACACTATTTTCCAAAAACAAAACAAAATTCCTCTGATGATGACTTCTCATAATATGGCGGAATGTTGTCAGAGTATAAACGTCCAAAACATATGTATGCGATGTAATATGTGTTTCTATGAATATAAATGTATTAACTTTTATTATACAGATTAACAATTACTCATGATTAAAGACATACAGTCCACATATTTCCATTATATTTTTAATTTATTAAGATATTTAGGGCTATTCTGGGGATATTGAAGCATTCCATAGTTTTCAATATACTAATATCTTATAATGCTGTAACATAGTCAAAAATTTATGATGCAATTTAAGTTCAATGTACAATTTCTCGCCAACGTCTCCATGTCAACAAATTCTTGCTATTCGTCGAAAAACGGTACTTTTCCGTTAGCCGGGCGCAAATGTCGCTAATTGTGAACCAAACGCGAATTTTGCGTAAAACATTTGGCGGAATTCTACATTATTTGGCGATTTTTCGCTTGCGCTTGGCTAACGAATTGTGAACAAAACGCGAATTTGGCTGAATTCTGCATTATTTGGCGATTTTTCGCTTGCTCCCAGCAAACGGAAAAGTACTAAAAAACTCTCCAAATATCCGCCATCTGTGATGGCTACTAGAAATAGGAATAAATGGCTTTTAGGAAAGCAATAAAAATGATCATGATTACATTTAGCGAGAAATCGGTAAGACCGGAGTTTAACCCCCTGCTTGGTATAATTCCTAAAAATCGCCAACTCGCCAACTGCGCCGTGTTTTGCAAAATGTTCAAAAGCGAGGGAGCAGATGTTCAATCATAGTGCATAATAAAGCGAAAGATAATAGGTTTACCAGTCTGGAGGTTGCCAGCTTTGGCGCGTTATCGCAACTTGGCGAAGAAGGGGGTTAAACTCCGTGTCACCTGAGAAATCTCTCCAAAATAATACATCTTTGGCGATCGTAAATAAGTCGCAAGTCGGAAAAAATAAAATGTAATTATTAATTTGTTCGCAGATACAAATCGTATTGAAACTCTCTAGAATATCGATAAATAATAAAATCAAATCAATGTCTTATTAATATATTACAAATAATCGATATGTAAATCGTTATATGTATGAGATAAACTCATGTCAATTATAAATAAAAGAACAAAATTTAAAGCAATATTAATGAAGGAAATAACTAAATAAAATCTAACAAATGAAAACAGATCAACAGTAATGAAGCTAAAAATACACGATACTGTAGGATTAAATGCAATAGAATGGGAACTAAATAAGTTGGTTCAATTAAACCATGAAAAAGAACATCTTACATGATTTCCTTTTATGTGTAACGGAAGTATTGTGTATTTGTAGATATTTATGGTTTCCGGATTTTATCGCGAAATAAAGCGAAATATCCTCGAAACGATTGCATTATGTATAATACAGCTTGGCGACTTGGCGTAATCTGAAAATCACCAAGCAAACCGCAGGGAATTAAAAACATACAAATATCAAATTTTATGTTAGAATCTCCAGCTGAAATTTGCCTTTAAATGTGTGTTCCGATTTCATTTCTTCAAAATTTTGAATTAGCCTTTTTATTCCTCAGTAAAATAACTCGAATTTTCTGGAAAGTTGTTTAAGTGATTATATGGAAAAATCATATTCAAGTTAACATTCAATTTTTCAAAACTTTTAAACGCGCTTTACATAATTCACCAAAACTTTTCTACTTTTAGATTATCTAAAAAATTCTAATTAACTAAGACCATATAAATCATCAATGCGGAAAATTTTGTATTTTTTAATGAATTATTTTTTAATAATTTGATGGGAGAATTATTTTATGTTTATCAATCAATTTTGTTTGCCAATATTTTTCTTAAAGGACATCTCACTTTTTTCCAGTGATTCTTATTTGTTCCCTCAAACACAGGAAATAGGTATTCGTCGAATATCTGCTTAGTTGTACAAATAAGTTGATCATGTTTAGATCAATACAAATATATCACTTATATTCTAAATCACTTATATTCACTTATTCAAGCTTTTACAAGCCATTTTAGCATATTTTGATCCTTAAATTTTAAACTGTTATGTTAAAATAGGCTTTAGACAGTTTAATATAGATGCCAAAAAATTCTTTGTGTTGGCAGATTAAGCCGTTGTATCAAATCATTGAATTACCTTTCAGATAACTGCTGTGATTTTGACAAGTTTAGTTCAAATGTCAGGTTAACCTTTACTATTAAATTCAGAATTTATATATTTTTTGTCATATCTGACTAAAATGGGAAAACTGATCATTGTGTGAATTGGGTGTTTTCCTGATTCTACATCAGGTCATCTCCGTTCACATTCGCAAGACAAAAATAAAAGCAATAAAATGAACAGAATGGGTAGACAAAAAAAATATACAAATTGATTTCAGTGACATACATTAGTGGCTACGATTGGAATGTGTGTATACTGTTACAAAAATTTTTCTACAACAAAATACCGTCGATTAATCATAATAACGTAACGCATTTAATCGCTATAATTCAGCAGCTTGCTTGCTGTCTAATCCTTCAGTTTCTTTACTTGTCGGCGACTCCAACTCCTCTCACACACAATTTCTGACGATCCACTCAATTTCCCTGCAGCTTGATGGTTGGGTTGACGGGGCGCCTAGCCCCGGCAGGGGCTTATCCCCGGTAAGGAGAGACTTCACAGTGCTTTGCTGTCTATACTTTGCCGTGGCCGTCTTCGACGAAATTTGGAGATGACAAGTGTCAGGACTCATTGCGATTGTCTGATATTAGGGTGAGGGTCGGGGGGGGGGGGGGTATGCTGCCGTTGGGCTTAGTAAGTTTTTACTGCTTGTGAGCTAGAATTGGCTATTGAGATACTGTTTAATTTGAGTTTGAAAAAATAAAAGTTAGGAAGAAAAACTAAAGGGCTGAGATAAATTAAAGTAGTATATTACGGGGTCTTCTAGAGTTTGTAGATGGTTTATATTTAGGGATTTTAGCTATTGCTTCATTTTCATTCTTATCCATGTTTTTAAAGAAGTTAGTGGCTAGATTTTTAATGAATTTTCTAAGAGGGGGATAGTCTAGGCATAAGTACATATTTGTATTGGGCATGTAGTATTTCCTATTGCAGAAATTTCTAATTAAGTTATTTTGCTGGCGTTCAATAAGTCTAAGATTAGTCTTGGCAGCATATCCCCACACAGGGCAGGCATAAGTTAATACTGGACGCAAGAATTTCCCTGCAGCTTCAGAGTGCCCGTTCTTTTATACTTCCGGGAGACGGGGCTAGAATCTTCAGACCAATTAGGGCGTACCTCGGTGTGTCTCGGTTCCTACTGGATGGATCGTGAAACTTCTCGAACTTTCCAGTATGATCCATTTAGTCGCCAAACTCACCAAATTCGGCGCCAAGTCGCCAAATGGCCGCCAAGCTCACAGGTCATTGACGCACAGGACAGATCTTACAAAGGTTTTAACGGTTTTTCCAGGATGACACTATTCATGCCGGTTAGCAAAATTACAGATTTGTAACAATATGTTAAGAATATGCATTATTCTACAAATAAACACCAATTTTGTAAAAGTAGTAACAGTTTTGAATTCCGTAGCGTCGAAAGGTATCTGATAAAGTTGAAAACAAATTTGAATAAGAATTCACAATTTTTTTTTTTTTTTGCAGTTTCAAAAAGTAGGTACATTTCTGTTCCCAGTGATATCGTCATTTGTTTGAACATCAATTAGAAACCAAGTTATAGCAAACTATCGACATGTAAGTGATGCTTATTTATAAGCATTTAAGAACTTTAAATGCCTTTTCTGAAGAACGAGTTTTTTCATAATTCTACTGTACACATATATCAAGAAATGATCAATATATCACAATGAGATTTATAATTAGAGCTCGTTATGTTATGTAGAATGTAACGAACGAGGAATTTGATGTTGAATGCTCAAGAAGTCTATTTATGACTACTTAATGTAAATATTGTTGAAAAAATTAAAAAATTTCATAGATAATTTCATATAGATAATTTCACAAAACTTTTTTTGAATGTAATTCTTAGATAATAGTTACACCCTAAGGTAAAATAAAAATCTAACATTTTTTTTTCCTATATAAAAATCCTAGTTTTTTTGTAAATGCTAAAAATTTCATCAAAATATGCTTTTTTCAAAAGCTACATGTATATTTGAAAAATTTCATTTTTATTCATAATTTTATCCTTATGTAATAAATTACTATAATATAAACAGTAAAATATTTTGTTTTGTTTTGGAAAATACCCTCCGAACATACATAGTCGAATATTTTAAAACGTTTAAGTCCTTCACAACTGAAGTTTGTTATTGTTACTGAACTGTTGAAACTTGACTGTTACCAAACGTAAAAATCCAAGTTGATATCACTGGACATTATTATCATTAAAATAACTTTTATTTGGCCAGAATACTAAAGAGTTAAAATATGACCACCACCACTAATCAAAAAAAAAAATTTTTTTTTGGTCATCATTTTACTCACACAACAGATTAATTCAGTACCAATATGGGCACCACGAATTTCTGATGTATCAATGTAGGCATGATATCTCAAATATTCTAAAATATATCTATCAGTATGAAAACATTACGACGTTTAATAGTGAGAGCCTTGCCATAGCCACTAGATGTTCGATACGATTTTTATTCAGATGATTCAAGGCAGCCAAGAGACTATCAGTGCCGGATTAGTCTGGTTGGCAGGCATTGGATTCGTATCCCTTGGGTTGCAAGTTCAAACACCGCCGGCCGAAGATGTTCATGATGACTGGTGCACGTATAAATCTGTCGCAGTTCCAAAGTCTTCCAAGTCGAGACAATACAACTGGGGGTTTTGGATCAGAGGTGAGCGTTCTCTGGTTCAGGTCTAAATTACGATCTGTGAGTGAGTAAATGAAATGCATGAATGAAGTCTGCACTGTGAAAAAGGCTGTGACTCATGAGTAGGTAAGACCCATTATTGCCCTAGAAGGAATTACTGAAGGAAAAGACGCTAAAACTAGGCTTAAAATTGTTGACGAAGTTATTGTGCCATTATTGTGTGGCTTATTTCATTATTATACCATAAGCAGCAGCAACAACAACAAGAGGCTATCTGATGCTCTAAATCATGCTCACTCACTACGTGGGCATAATATGGCTTTGCTTTGATATTCGACATTTGGATAAGTCAGTGCCAATTATAGATGTAATGGGTTTTATACCACCAGTTTTATACCATGTTCCATGATTGGCCAAACGATTCTTCCGGGTCAATGAACAAATTCCAAACAATTTTTCTATTTGATGTAAGAGAAATTTTATTTTGGGTGATCTGGCAACATTTTTTTAATGACACATCCATAACAGGAGAAAAGTAAGGCCCCCGATTGACAGTTTTAATTCTCGTACACATGTTGTATTTTATGCGATCTACAAATTCATCATACACTAACAGTTCCTGAAAATTAAATACAATACATATAATCGAATCAAGCTATAAAAGTTATTTTCGATCAAAAGATTAAAAGAACGCATTTACAATAGGAATACAAATATCAGAGTTGTAAATCTAAAAGGGTGAACATAAAAGGGCTATTCCAAAATCAAGGCGAAATATTTGCAAGCTGAAAGAAAAAAAATTATAAAATTTTACAATGTGATTTACAGCAGAAATGTACATTTACAACAATATGTGCAGTATTACAGTAATTTTATTAATATTTTAAATCTGGGGTCGAAAAGGATACATTACAATTTGGACGATGTTGCTTAGAACTTATTCTATTATTCATAAAATTCGCGAAAACGAAAAGAAAAGAATTACCTTTTTGACCAATTTTTGTGTATTTTAGCCATTTTATTAGAATTTATCCGTACTAAACGAGATAACATGGCCTGAACTTCAAAAATAAAAAGAGTGCTTTGATCACCAAGAAGAATCCATAGCTTGACTTGTTCAAATACTTCAATAGACAATCAATTTATATCTGACTTATTTATTAAATTGAAGATGTTATAGAATATTATTATATGTTTCTATTCTGGCTCGCATGTAAGCTATTTGTATTGTTACTTATTAAGGTACGCGACTACGTCAGGGAAGATTTTTTTTTTTGAAAAACGGTCGAAAATAGTTATCTTTGAATATTTGCACAAAAATGATTGAAGAAACATAAAACCAAATCAACATGAAACCAAAATATACCAGTTAAATGCCAAAAGATTTTTAAAAATTAGAAAAAGGGATTTTTTTTTTGGATAAAAAGAGGTATAAAGCAAAAATCTTTTAAAGATTTATAAAATTATTTACTTAAATGTTTACAGATAGTTAAAAGAAATATATTATCTAGTCCCTGTTCTAAAAAAAATGCCTTATTTCTATCCTTTCTTTAAGTATCGGGGCTCGACTGATGAATGAAACAAAATTGTCAATTTTTTTTCACATTGTGAAACTTTAAAACAACTATAAAATGTTTCTAAATAATAATATAAATATTAAAATAAGTAATAATATATTACTTATTCTTTAGTTCAAAAGCTGCAAAATATGGTGAAAAATTATACATTATATTTAACAAAAAATACACATTATATTTTAATTTATGAAGTTATTCGTAAGGAATTTCTATTACATTCTATATTTGAAAAAATGGCACAAATTGAAACTATATTTCTATTTTCTATAAATTATATTTCAAACATTCTATATTTGAAAAAATGTAAAATTGCATTAAAACTTATGTAAATGACATATAAAAATCAGTGTAACTTCCCAAAAATAGTCTTAGAAACAAAATTCTAAGGCTTTTATAAAGAAACCTGATCAAACATTAAGAATATTAAATAAAAAAAATCCTAGTTTCGCAAAAAATCGACTTTTTAAAGTAGTCGTATACCTTAATCGTGACATCGTGATTTATAAAAAATCGACATAACAATTTGTTTTTTTCAGATAAATGTCGAAAATTGTCTGATTATTGCACAGTTAGGCAGTCATCCTGTGCATTGTATGCAGACGACATAGCATGTTCTTGTCTACCTCTTTTGGCGAAAGGACTTGATGGAGCATGCCACGAAATAGGTAATATAATAATTACACTAAAATTATATGACACTTGAATTGCTTAACCCCTTCTAAGTGTAGCTTATCGTTGGTTTTTCATGCGTTATACAACGGGTATTCAAATGAAAAGGTACGAAACGATACTGTGGGTATAAGTAAACACTTTATTCAAAGAATATACCATAGGCCTGAGCACAACGATCCATTGATTAACGAGCCGAAGGATTCCTTGTTACCAGAATTCCTATGGCAGTGATGAGATCCGGCCCTTCACAGTATCCTTGATTTCACCGTCCAAGGTCCGCTACTTGTTGAATTCCTCGAGCACAGAAGATTCATTAACTCCGATGTGTACTGTGAGGCATTCCGAAAACTACGCAGGTCCATCAAGAACAAAAGACCGGGGCTACTCACGGAGGGTGTGGTTCTCCAGTGTCACACACAGGGAACTCGCCAATTTCAAATGGAAGCAGCTGGCCCATCTGCCCTACAGCTCGCATATGTAACCCTGCGATTTTCATGTGTTTGGTTCCTTGGAAAAACATCTTAAAGGGTAGCGCTTCAACTCGGACGGCGAAATCAAGGACCCTGTGAAGGACTGGGTCTCGTCACGGCCACAGGAATTCTGAGAACAAGGAATCTTTCGAATCATTAATCAATAGGATCGTTGTGTTCAGGCCTATGGTGTATACTTTGAGTAAAGTCTTCATTTATACCCACAGTGTCGTTTCGTATCTTTTCATTTGAACAAACCTTATAGCATAATGACGAGTTATACTCGTAATGCGACTAAAGTTACTGTTGAATATGATCATAAATTCAATTTAAAATTTCTAGCATATTGAATCTGACAGCATTTTTATTACTTATGTTGATATCATATATCACTATCACATATTGTTTATTACATATCACATATTATCAGATTGTCCTGGTAGAAGTTTCGGCCAAATTGTTGTTAGTCATTGGATCTCATTCTTATAAATATTTAGCATAAGCATCTGTCTTACTGAGGGAAAATCATGCTGTGAAATAAACACCGTGACGAATAAGAGTAGTGCACAATATGAAGATCAAGGGGATTGGAGATATCCAGAATTATTCAAAGAATTAAGCATACTGGGTTCGTTTGGATAGTGGGAGTTATATGGTTTGGAGAACGCTCAATCAGCAGGCGGCAGTAGAAAATAAAACAACGACGTTTAGTTACACGAAGACACACAGGACAGCACAAAGACGACAACTATATACATCACAGAAGACGATTATCTTCAGCCGAGACGTGCAGTATACAACAGTATACACAGCAGCTCTACTCCGTCGCTGATCCGCTAGTCCCTGGAAGACGAGTTCTTGGTCGTCGCTTCCGACTACTCTTCGACTCCACTGGTCCACGACTCAATTTACCGTCTGGTTCACGACGACCCGGCAGCGGCAGGACTGCTTCCTTTTATAGGTCTCAGGAGGCGGGGCTAGAAGCCTCTTAACCAATCAGGAACGTCCGAGGCGTATTTCCGTTCCTACTGGACGGATCGGGAAAATTCTCGATATTTCGGGTATAACCTATTTTGGAGCCAAAGTAGCCAAATTCGTCGCTAACTCGCCAAATGGTCGCCAAGTTTGTCGCCAAGCTCTGGGATCTCCTACGGAACCCACTATGCTGGGAAGCCGCATCAAGGATTCGTAACAATACCTGCTACTAATTACCTGAAACTAATAATAGTGACATATTACCAAGAAGAAAACACGTTTAGCGACTAATTGATTTTAGTGAATGCTCTGGAACTGAACACATCATCAGAAGAATGAATTTGGAAGGAATTAGATGCGTATGAAATAAAAAAAAATTACGGATGCCCAGGTTAAGCCTGTGTTAATCTGAAGTCATGAAATATGAACTTACGAATCACAGTTATATCCGTATCAATAATATAATTTTACTTACCAATATGTAGGAATTATAAAATGAACTATTTATGATAAAAATTAAATGGTTATTCGTGTACAATTTTTCATTATTAAATCTTACTTTTAGGAGTTAATATTTTGAGTAATGATCAACAGCTAAAAATAAATACAATGCATGTAACAGAAATGAAGTGAAAAGATTTATTTCGACTAAAAAAACCAAGAGACTTTATTTGTAACAGAAAGACAAATATTCCTTAGATGACCCAATTTTAGAACATAGCATTTAGGATCCAAGTGGAATAGCTATTGTTTACTTAATTTATTGAACGGTACTGTTAATTTAGCACCTTTTGAAAAAAATAATAAGGTTCGGTACTTAATTTTATTACTTTTAAACTATTTTGGACATGTATCAGATTCAGAAAGGAAATATAAATGAAAATACTTCTTTTAAAAATAAATTGTTGAAATAAATCCTATTATAAGTGCACTACTGCGTAGAAATTTTTAAATTTAAAAACAGAGAGGAAATAAAAATAATTATAAATACTTGAAGAGAGGCTTATAGAAATGTTCCAAATGAATAAGAATTTTAAGCGCCGTTGTAATCGATTTTTAATATTTTAAAATGGAATCGCACTTCACCATTTTAAAATACTTGTGAGAAATCTAAGCTTCAATATTTGGAAGAATCTATATGGTCCTATAATAATAATAAAAGAATGAATTCAATATTTTAAATCTGATAAGATAGCTATGACAAAGAAAAACATTGAGCAATGGTGTAAAAATTTCTATAATTTTATCCACACTTCCTTCAGTTAAAAACAACAATAACAAAATAAATTATCAATTAATTGAGGATTATAAAACATTTCTTAATAAAGAATAAAAACTCTAATCTGATACACTGTAGTATGATAATTTTTAGATTTCAGCTGTTTGTCTTGATTTTTGTGAAAGATAATTTTATGTGAAGCAATTTACAGAAAAAATGCATTGTCATAGTAAAATTAACATCGTATGTTTTGTAATACATTAAAACATTAGTTAGAATTAGGTCTAGTTTATTAACATCCCGTTTTAAAGCAACACTAGGGCTATTTTGGGATGGCCCTCGTAATTTTGAACTGCGGTCAGATGACAAGGACAACACCTGAGCTGGCACTTCCCTCTCCATACCAGCGGGAGGAGTTTGACCCCGAAGGATTTAACATACATCAGACTCGCTTACACGACGGTTTTTCAGATGGAATTGGGTCTTGAACCTGAAACCTTCCGGTTCTGAATCCGAGACCTTACTACCAGGCGACCGCGGGCTAGTAAGATTTAGGATACATGACTTGCAGACATGTTTTCCATCAGGAAAAGCAAGAATCAATCTCACATGGTAGAAGTTGTATCTCGAATTTAATTTTCCATAATTTAGGAATGCTCAAAAATACATCCGATTTGTCAGGAAATTGAAATTGTAAACTAAACTTGGGTTAGGAGGTCGGGGCCATAACCTATCAGGTTATGTTTTAGATTATCTTGAAATTTATGAATAATAATCTATGATATAATGGTATTTATGAATAATAATATAAAATGATGATATATATAAATGATAATCTAAGACTTCTGTATTTGTGTATTTAGCTTGTTCTGAATGGTGGTTGTAACTTTTTCATATCTGATCTTGACTTAAGCTTATTCTTTAATTTCTATTGATTAATAATATTAATTTTCAGTTGATGAATAATATTAAGCAAACTTCTTTTTAGCTAAATTCTAAATGGCGAATTTAGCTTACCGTCTGAATTGTAAGAATGTTTACCTCGTATTTATATGTCTTCAAATTCCCATTTATGATATTATTTTATTTCTCAAACTTTATCAATATTCTTATTTTTGGAATTTAAAATTGCCTTCTTTCTTTTTTCTAATCTTTTTATTTCTCTTACTTTCTGCTAATTTTTTTAATCATAATTTTAAATGAAATATTTCAGCCCGCTATTCCTACATTGGTGACTTCAGGACTCCCAAAACATGGCATGGAAATACTGAAAAGGGATTTGATGTGCTTGGAGAGATACCCAACTATGGCAAACTCCATAAGGAGTTCGACTTAGCTGTAAGTTAAAAGAGCATCATTACATTAATGCATTTATATTGTTACAATTCAACCGTTAGTGGATTAAATGGGCTTTAATTAAGACGACACGAACTAAAATTTACTTACCGTAATTATTTATAATTATTTAAAGTTAATAAAGCAAAACAATCCTGTCTTCAACAGAATACAACAGTAGTACAATAGCTTATTCACAGAGCTCGGGGAAAATTCAAGACGCTATATAATATATGGGCTCAAATTCACGGCCAAATTCAGCGCTTTCGTTGCAGTTAAAAACACCGACTTCCTCAGTATAGGTTACTCAAGGTACAAAGAATACTCTAAAACATAGACTTACTCAATGTAAACACTGTACCTGGGAAACCAAACTTCTCTCGGCATTTATTTTTGTCCAAAAAATCGTATCTTATGGCTCTTTAAAGTGATAAGCGAAACCTAATTAAATAGCAAACGTGGGTTCGTGCTTGAGAAAAATGTATGAGGGTTCAAAGCCCTAACCACTACTCCATCTCTGACACACTTATTCTGGTAATGTATAGCCTCATGTCAATATTTAGATATAAAAAAATGTTTTTTTGTGTGTAAAATCGCGGACATTTTTTCAGGAAGGGAACCTATATAGATAAACTTAAAAAGCAAAACCTTATCTAAATATAAAATTTAATCCAAATCATTAGAACCATTTCAAAGATGCACGGAATAAATTTATATATACACAAAAATCGCTCTCTTAATGTTATAATCTAAACATTTCTCTCATCGGTAATTGCAGCAATTCATTTATATACAATTAAACTAGAAAGATTCCGAATATTTGGGAAAAGAGTTGAAATTTTGCGACAACAAGCCGCCAATTCTAACGCTTCATTGCCACAAATCTTGTTTCAGATATGTAATTAAAAATGTTGAATGATTTATTAAACTAACGTTCATTATTGAAATTATATATCGTTTCTTACACTGCAAAATCTTGTGTGTCGAAAATTCAATTGACTTGAAACTCATTCGCCAGTGTCTGTTGTATCGTCAACAAATATGTCAGTGTTTAAAACAAGATGGCTGTTGCTATAAACATTATGAGACAGCTGTAATAGTTAAAGATGGATGGATTTCATTTTTATTAAGGAATGGGTAACTTTACTTTTATTTCGAACCCTCATAACTTGTGTTTATTCTTTTAATCATATGAATCTTCGCAGCTGTCTTATTCATTGGCGATTCGAAGACCAATGATTGACAATATGCATCAACTAGTTAATTTCAATCAAATAAAATTTTAATATATAAATTTTAACACTATGCACATTGATGATGGACAGTGTGAGTTTGAATATTTGTGAGATGCCATAGTCAGGAACTAATATTCAAACACTAACATCAGCATTTTTAAGGCTTAACGTAAAATTTTAAGGGAATCAAACCTACTTTGCTCCTTCGATGTAATATGATCATGAACAAAGACCCGTAGGTCAATATTGAATACTATAATACAGTATAATAACTTTTATGTAAGAATACATCAGCTTTACATAAATATTACATAATTATATTTCAGATGGAATCCATTTTTGATGGTTACAGGAACTCTACTCTACTCAAATGCATGTAAGTTCTCTAAGCTTTCTATATTAATTTTTTTATGCACTGTCGTGAAAAGTTTCATGTCTTGATCGAAATGAAAGCATTTTTAAGAATGTTCCAGTTTCTAGACTGAAAGTTAAGAAAAGAATGTTAGATGCAGAATTGGCATCAATATTCTTTGGAACTTTCTAGTTTATCTGGAGTTAAGTTGGGGGACACATTGCCATTTGTTACTATTAAAGATACGTTATTTTGACAGTGTATTATGGTGAATAGCATATAAGCCAGTTAACAACTACGCTACACGAGCATATGCTTTTGTATCCTGGTTATGTTACTGGACTGCGAACCACAAGGTTCTATCCCCGCGCATACCAAACGGCCAAATTGGTGACCTCGGACGATGAAACTTCAACCTTCATACAGCTGTTGTGGCGCTATCTACCCTCAACCAAAGTCGCCAGACTCACTTGGCGCAGCAGCATCAGCAACCACTCACCCCCACACGCTCGCCATAACGCTTGGCACTACTCAACTGGGTACAGGCCCATTAGACAATAGTTAAATACATCACCACTCAACACCCATATCGTTCGTCTCACCTCCGACTCACTGGAGGGAGAGTCTGTGGGGAATAGCACATAAGCCAGTTAACAACTACGTTACACGAGCATATGCTTTTGTATCCTGGTTATATTACTGGACTGCGAACCATAATGTCCCAGGTTCTATCCTCACTCAATTCAATCCCCCAAAGTATTATTAATTGATAACTCCGACCTGTCCATTGGTACACGGATAAAACTAAATAACTGGATCGCCGTGACAGCAACACTATCGGGGTTTGTGGTTGAGTCCTA
This sequence comes from Argiope bruennichi, assembly GCF_947563725.1. NCBI lineage: Eukaryota > Metazoa > Arthropoda > Arachnida > Araneae > Araneidae > Argiope > Argiope bruennichi. The sequence continues at coordinate 81,874,077 of NC_079157.1, read as the reverse complement.
AGGGCCTTTATCGGTCACGGAAAAAACCCTTCCCTAAGGAAGTACGCTTCGTCATAGATGAAAGGTAGCCAATCTCCACCTTTTTATGTACACATCACTGTGGAGAGAACCAATCACCTTACCAAAGCATCTCATCCTCATTTTTGAGATGCCCTTCAGTGGGAGAGTTTGATAGTGTGCAAAAAGTGGAAGGAAACTGCATTGTAGATGACATGGTGTAGATTTCTTAAACGTTCCCTGGTTACTCCTTTTTTAGTTCACCTCCACACACATTCAGAGGTACATTTTTTGACTCAATTTTATTGTATGACAAATGGGCTTCAAAGTAAAAAGGGATTATCCCCTTACCTGCCGAGGATAACTTGCGAGATTCGGTCCCCAGTGCCACTTAGACGTGCCCAGTCCCATATATATGTATATAGTTACGAGACGTATATATACGCCAGGGGCAGTTAACACATTGACTTAGGGAGACTGCCCTCGGCAGGCAAGGGGTTAAGAAACTTCAAAGTAAACGGTTTAATAATTTTATTTTGCATATTAGTGCTAATTAATGTATTAATTGAATTAGTGGATTGGTTTTTCTCAAACTTTTCTTGTGTATTCTCTTGCAAATGATGCCTCTAATCCTTCACACAATTTTGGACATCGGGTATGACTGCGAATACCTTGCTTGCCATTTGAGAACATAAAGAAATATAGATCTGATGCATGAATCAAGATTATTACTGAGATTATTCTATAGTTAGGACTTTGGTGATTATATTTTGAATGTGGTTAATATACAAATATCCGAAAATCAAATTTATATTTTGGATGCGTTCTTCCCGACCGATTGAAACCCAAATTCCACACAGAACTACAATTGTAATCGAATGATCACATATCAAATTGCATTTTTTTAAGTTAAAGCTAAAATGGCCTGCTTGTTTAGGTACAGACCGAAAGGCGGTCAACCTTTTCACGGATTTCTTTCCAGATTTGATAGGTATTTATACTTTAGATATTAAATTTGTGTATTTAATTTTATCTATATAGTTTTCTTTATTTTGTTATTAACATATTAACTTATTAGGGCAGATTTCCTCTGAAAATACTTCCTTCAAATTTTGATTGAAATCTAGCAATTTTGTATAAAGATTATATACCAGATTTCATCCATTTGGTTGAAAGTGTTTGATATTCATGTTTAAGAATTTGTCATGTTCACATATAGACAAAATGATAAAATACACAATCACATTAACAAAAAAACATGTGTTTTTCGAACTCAGGAAATATTAAAACGTGGAGATTCGTCAAAAAATTACGATTTTTTGTATGATTATAATAGTTTCTCTATATTTAGCATACTATAAAGTAATAAAAATGGATGCTGGAGAGGGGCGTTGTTTTAATTGAAAATACTTATTTCCAAAATCCTTGTCAGCATGAATTTTATTTGAACATGCAGAAATAATTATACTCAGTTGGTTTTTCGAGTGAGGAATATATTTCTATAAAAATAATTTTTAAAAAATATTTTGGAAATTAAAATATGTTTAGGAATGTTAATTCTAATTGCTCTATTCTTTCACGGTATCATCATTGAAAGAAGAAAATATTAAATGTTTCAGGTATTATCTCCAGCATTGAAGGAACCTCCGCATGCCGCCATGTTGCGTTACTACTACACTTCAAAATTTATAGAATGGTAAATGAACACATTATCATCATTAAGCGATGAATTCATTAATTTAATTAATTCACTCATTCAATTAATTCGTTAATTCATTATTTTCAATAAATTGGGTAATTAGCAGCTTAACTAGATATTTTATACATTAGCGATTTTCCAAATGAAACAGCAACATCTTCTTGATGCGTTGTTAACTGCTCATTAATTAACTCGTAATTTCATGCTCAAATGCCATTTATCGATCACGAGTAAACTCGTGTTTCCATATTAAATATTAATGATCTGTCAGGTCGTAATTCATGTTTCACAATTTCATACACAATTACACCAGTGATATTAGAAAATTTCTGAGTTAAGTTGTCACTCGGCAATGAATTAATTTTTTTAATTTAAATTTACTTAAATACATTAATTCGAAATAATGTTAAGAATTAGTAATTTTGTGCCTTGAGAATTTCGGCGATACTTTGATTAGAAGCGAAGATCCCATATCCTTTTAGAAATTTCTATGTTTTGTCATGGAAGTCATAAAAAGTCAAGAGATGGAGAGAGTTATAGATATTTGAGTAACATTTATTAACATTCATCAGATCCAAAATAATTTTCTTATTCTCTCTTACAGTAATGAACAGGAATATTGGAAATGTTCATTCGAAATAAAATTAGACTGGGATCCACAGGAGAAAATAAATTTGATATCAACTCCATCAGTTTGCTTACCATTGCAAGATGGAATACACTGTTTGCTACCACCAAATTTCGTTATAGAAAAGATAAGCGAAGGTACTGCAACATACTTTTAAGTTTCAAGACAGATAACTGTATGAATTTCCCTTCCTTTATTGAATATGCTTTGAATTACTTTTTTTCTCACTTTTTTTTATTTAACTTTAGTTTCTAATGTAATACTTTCAGTATTTCTTTTTCTAATATTCGAATTTTGTAATTGATTCTTCACTTCAATTTAATGAGCTAAAGTGTCTATATTTTGTATAGTTGTCGGTTCTCGAAGTTAATTCAATATTTTAAATTTTTCAGAACATAATTACCAGCCATTAGATTAATTAAACTTCAATCTCACCATTTGGAAGTGAGTGTTAGACGTAACAGTTACAGAATTTCCCGATAGTAATCATAATGAATTTTGAGATTTATAAAAGTCTATAAATTAGAAAATAATTGAAAAAAATTAAGCAGTCTTTCATAAGTGTATTGAAAAGTATAAAATAATTTTTTAAATAAAAAAAACGGAGTATTAAGATACTAAAAGCATGAACATTATAAGGAAATAAAACCTCATCATTATAATAAGAAGAAAAATTATTAAACATTCACAAAAAAAATCATATATTATAGATGAAATTAAAATTCTCATTTCTTTAGAGTATTTCTGTAAGTGCTTCACCAAATTACTATTTTGTTTTGACATCCTTATTTTTGATAAACACTGTTTTATTCTTTTATGTACATTAATACACAACAGTATGCCTACAGAAAACTGTAAGAACTATAAGTATATTATGCGTTGGAAATAGTAGTATAAGGAAACTAAGCATTATTATTATCATAAGAAGGAAAATTACTAATCATTCACAAAAAATTATATATGTTACCTGAGAAGTATGAAACGCCGGCATTGTATATAATGCTGGACGTTTTTAGGTAACGTATGAAATATGAGAATTATTACATATTTTCCCTGAGCATTCTACAGAATGACAAATACTATTTAGACAAAGTATGAAAAAGGGTCTTGATAAGACTATCAAATGTTAGAAATTTTCCTTCCTCAAAAATACAAATGTTATTATTAAAAAATGTCGGGAGTGCCATAAAAAAAAATATTCAAAATGCATAAAGAAAAAGTTGTACAAAACAAAACTTATATCTTTCTTATTAAGAGAAAAAAAATTTATAGAAATATAAGATATTAAAACCAGCCTACTTGTTGCAACATTGTAGGCTTGAACGACATTTTAAATTACATTTTTCACCCCAAGACATTTTTAATTTGGCAGTTTGACGAACATTGATGAATCAATGGCCTCTTCCAATGGATTAATTGCAATTGACCGGAGAAGAATTTCGTGACAAGGAATATCTTCAATTCTAAACATGTTTTTAGGGAATAAAGTGAATTATTATCTCATATACTTACTTTAAAATTCATTCAGAAGTTCCAGGTCGGTGGAAAACCTCTTCTGTCATGCTCATTACAACTGCCAATATATTGCGCGACTCACCTCGCCCCAGGGTGACGTCAAAAATAGGAACTCACACAATGGTTCCCAAAGAAGCAGTGGGATTTTTTTTTCTGGATTCATTTTCATTTTTTGGCTTGTATTTCCAGACTGATTTTAGAACTTATTTTACCTTCAATAATATTTTTTTCATACTTTCCCGGTTTTCCATTTGTCATTCGATAGAATGCCTAGAAAATATGTGAAATATGATTCGTTTCATAAATGGCTGGCCAGTTGTAAGCATTATATACAATACCATTTAAAATACCTATTTTTTTAGGGCATCTGTGCAAGTGCTTTGACATTCATATTTTTGATAAAAGATTATTTTCTATTTTCTGTACATTAATGGAAATATATCATTAAGATTCTTTTTTTTTATTATTTAAGATATATTTCATGAAACAAATCCTTGCGACGAAGATATAAAGTCAACGTTTTGTGGTGAAGAGACAGAATGTCACATCGTGGAACCACCTCGGTTGGGGTACCAATGCAGGTGTAAGAAAGGCTTTCATGTAAGAACCACTATGAGACCTGCCTATAATATCACAATTGAACTTTGTGAAGGTAAGTTTAGATATTTAAATGTTTCACACACAAGGACGAATGACTCGCCCATCTAATTATTGAATTTTTAATATTAAATCGCCAATTGAATGAAAGTTATTAATATAAAATTCCACCACTGGTGTCCCCAAAACCTCCTCGCGTAATAAAAGTGTATCCCAGAGAATGCCTTGAGTAGTATTGACGTATGATAATTACGAAATATTAACCTTTGGCATGAACCTAGTATTTTTATTGAATCTATCTTATAATCTTTGGAGAGGTTTTTGTCGATAAATTCTTGGGATGCGGTTAATAGTATCCAAAAATCGAATTTTTATTTTTTTAATCCTTTTTTCCGACGGACTGAAACAAAAATTTGACGAGAAACTGCACTTACAGTCACAAACTCACATAGTAAATTTAAAAATTTAAGTCATTCCATCTTTTGAGTTTTCAAGTTTAAATGTTTCTAAAAGTGCAGAACAGCAGACGTTCAATATGTTTTTGGAGTTGGCGTCTAGACTGGTGTCTAGACTACAGATTTTCATTCTGTGTATCGAATTCTATATATCTAGATCTCTTCATTTTGTAATTATCTTGTTAAATGTATTCGAACAGGCGGATAGACTGAACTCTTTTTAACGAATTTTGCTCAAAATTAGTTAGAAATTCACAAATTTGATATAAAAGCAGTATACCAAATTTCAACAGTCTAGCTCAAAACTTTGTCTTATTATCTTTGTCACAGACAGATAGATGGATATTTCCAAAGAATGTGTTTTTCGAACTTAGGGCGGTTTGAAACGTGGGGATTCGTCAAAATCTCGAATTTGAATTTTTTGACGATTATGACACTTTCTATTTACTATGTATACGAGACAGTCAAAATCATTTATTAATTAATCATTTTAATTTATCATTAATTAATTTATCAATCATTTATTAATTAATTTATCAATCATTTATTAATTAATTTATCATTATTTAATCATTTTGTTAGAATTAAATTGATAATAAATGTATCAAATGGGTTCTGTTATTTAATTAGGAAGATAAATAGTCCTTTTGCTGGTACGGTGTGGAAGTCTGGAGATATGGAGGAGGTGCCATTTCAGGTGCCATCCTCGTCATCTGACCGCGGTTAAAATTGCAAGGACCGTACCAAAATAGCCCTAGTGTTGCCTTATAACTAAAGTAAACTAAACTAGGAAGATATGTAAATTCGTAGGTCAAGGTGTTAATTTAAAATGGTGTATATTAATTAAAAAATATTTAGTTTGACTAACTAATCCTTTTTAGAAGGGCTTGTTAAACCATGAAGGGTGATGTTACCACGGCTTATGTATAAAAAAAAAATAGGAATTGCAAAATTTATCAACGAAAAAAGCCATTTTATCTATTAATAGGATATTAAAATTTGAAATAATCTTTTCAATCGGTTATTTTCAATCATTATTTATTAATATTTCATTTTAAAAAATTATTTATAAATTCCAGTGTCTTAAGCACATTTTTTTTTTATGGAAATAGGTTGACAATGGTGAATATCAAAAATCCCTGCTGTAGATAGTTTTCATTTTTGACTTATAGACAGCTTTATTCTAACGATCTTTTCCTTTATGATGCAGTTGGGTTGTCTAATGCTATTTTATATTAATGTAATACAATTTTTTTATGAGCTTCGATTTAAAGTGTCATGATAAATAAAACTTGTGATGTGATATTTTTTTCTTATGATATTTAATAAATCATAATACAGGGTGTTTATAAAGTCCCGGACCCATTTTGATGTTTAATAACTCATAAAATAATAAAGATAGATTTAAATTAATAACATAAATGGTTAAATAGACTCAAAAAGTTTCATGGCCCTTGTCAATGCACTTCCACGTGTGCCCCCTTCGTCGCACGGAGAATAGCAAGTCGATAGTCAATTTCACGCCAGGTAGCGACAAGCATGTCGGCATCCACAGAGCCATTTGCGCACTTTATGGCGATTAACAATGCCAGAAACATGAAAGGATGCTTCATCGGAGAACATTATGCTCTTCAGAAAATCAGCAGCATCTTCTATCCTCCTTAGCATATCTGTTGCAAAGGCCATCCTCCTAGGCCTATCGTTCGGTTCCAAAACTTGAACAATTTGAACTTTGTATGCAAGCAGTCTTAATTTTTTCTTAATAACCTTGTACACCGTCGAAATTGGCATTTCCAATTCTGTTGCCACTGATCTCACAGATATTCTAGGATTGTGTAAAAATGTCTCTCTGACACGCTCAACATCAAAATCACTTGTGCAAGGACGTCTGGAACGTTTCTTATCTTCGATACTTCCAATTTCTAGAAAATTCTTTTTCCACCGTAAGGTGCTGTTTTTGGATGGAGGATCTTTTTGGTAAATTCTTCAGAAATTTCTCTGTGCTTGCACTATCGATTTCATTTCTATGAACCACCATAAAATCTGTGCTTTCTCTTGTGGTGTATGCATTCTCCTTAATATCCGCTCGAATAAAACATCACATACTAAAGTACTACATAGAACAAACACATCAAAAGTAAACATAACATTGCAATAGTTGACAAAAACAAAAGAGAGAAAAATGCAATTAATAAGCAGACAATATTTAGAAAAGTACAGATATTTAGACTGGAAAATGAAATTATCTGAAATTAACCACACGCGCAGACGATATTTACAAAAGTAAAAATATTCAAACCTGAAAAGGAAAATATATGAGTTATTCCATCAATAAATGTCATAAGTGTGTTTATATCTTTATTATTTTATGAGTTATTAAACATCAAAATGGGTCCGGGACTTTATAAACACCCTCTATATTAAAAATATTTAGTATTACGATGTGATAATTCTAAAACACCAATTTATGTTGTATTTTTATTTCCTCATCATTGCACGAAGAAAGCAAAGAGAAAAAATTACAATCGCCAAAATTGAAGAATTTCCATTAATCTTCCTGAATATTAAAAATATATTGTAAAATTAAAAAAAAATTATGATATAACGTAATTTTTTGTTTTATGATAATATTATAATATTTTTACCTTATGAAGCTTTATTAAGATGAGATATATTTCTTTTCTATCATGACTTAAAATGAAACACAAAAAATTTTTTCACTTGTAAGGCTTTTTTATTTTCTCGTATATGAAATATAGAAACAGTAGGATTGACTGTCCGTCAATCTGTACTTTCAGAAATCAGTAAACTATATTATTCAATAAAATCAATGATTGAAATATATCAGATTTGATAATCAATGATTGAAATATATCAGATTTGATAATTTATGCCTACAAGTGCAGTTTTATGTCAAATTTTTGTTCTAATCGGTTGACAAAAACGTGTCTAAAACACTAATTGGATTTTTGGTATTATTTACTCATACGAGGAATTAATCGCCAAATAACTCACCAAGGATATGATAGATTCAGTTAAAATGCTAAATTCATGACCAAAATTAATATTTCGTAACTATCGTACTCCACTGCCATGTAAGGTGTTCTCTGGCATGACAAGTTTATTACAGAGTATCCTAGAAAGTTTGGGGAGACCATTCTCCCTTACAGAGTATCCGAGAAAGTTTAGAGAGACCATTCTTCCTTACAGAGTATCCGAGAAAGTTTGGGGAGACCATTCTCCCTTACAGAGTATCCGAGAAAGTTTGGGGAAACCATTCTCCCTTACAGAGTATCCGAGAAAGTTTGGGGAGACCATTCTCCCTTACAGAGTATCCGAGAAAGTTTGGGGAGACCATTCTTCCTAGTTTATTTTGGGATATCTTATAAATTGTATTAAGTTGGAATAAAACTCTTTTTGATGCTACATGAAGGCTATTATAAGAAAGATAGTGTTCTAGAAAAACAATGAATAATTTCCTTGGAGCAAAAATCTGTTTCTTAGCCTTTCAAAGACATAAATCGTTTCCCTTACTGAAAGACCAACAAGCTTGTTAAATATTTTCTTGGCATGCATTGGTTTGTTTTCATTTCTAGTAATGTCTTCTTGAAAAACCTTGATGAAAGTCTCTTAGGAAAACAAATGACAGCTTTTTGGAAACTTTCGAAATTGATCAGTTTTCCTTTCTAAGAAGATATTCATGTGATGTCAATTCAGATGTTTGAATAAAGACATGATAGATTAGATAGATTATAATAAAGATAGATTATCTTTTGAGGATGAATAATGCCTGATTTTCTTTTTTCAGAAATGTTTGTTGGACCAAATGTTTTTGCTAAGTCTTTTAACAAACCAAAGATAAATTTTCTTCTAATGTATTCTCAAAAGAAATGAATTATTTATCCCTTTTTGGTTTTTCAATCAGAGTATCTTTTAGAGGGGGGATTTCTTCAAGAGTGAACAACTTTCTTGCCTTTTGATATTTCAGGGAGATCTAATTTTGTGGAACCTCTCATTTAAGACGAACTAATTTAGACATTATTGTTGAATTAATTTGTTGAAAGGAAACTTCTTTTTTTTAAAATTTACTGGCAGTTACTGAACTGATGCCACCAATGATTTATAAAAAAAGGAATATAATAATCTGTCGCCAATATTTAACAGAAAAAGCGAGTTTTTAAAGCTTTTTATTTCAGGAATAATTTTTATATACAGACTAGATATTTTTAATTGTGGATTTTTGTCATTCCGATTTTTCGATCTATATTACACTCTCAAGTATCCGGTTCGCGACTATCCGGCCTACTTTTTTTTATCGTAATTAAATAAGGAAGGCAAGGCGTTGCAGAAACAATCATACATTAAGGACTTAATAAAAATTTAAAACTCTAAGTTTTAACTCTTATCTTAGGGTTACTTTTTCATATCTGTGAAATCATTTATTAGTGAAAAATAAAATTAGTTTGAGTCAATTAAGAGTTAGGCCTACAATTTGATATTTTGTTTATCTTTCCTGCCTTGAAGTTAAACATTACAGAATTTATGTCAAAATATGAAAAATTTATATCTAATTTACTTTTTCTCAGATAAATTCTTGAAACATGCAGTACCGCACATAAACATATATAAAGTACCAGTACAGAGTCTTCTGTTTTAATTCGAGACGTTATCGGTAGTTGCTTTTATGATTGATTCTCTGACCCGTGGCCGTGTTCACATTCTACGTGGCTTGAGATAAAAGGAGGAATTAATACTCAATAAGAAGTGAGAAAATGCATATTACGTAATGCATTTGATATAAAAACTTTGTCTTTTGGTATTGGTGGACAAAGAGAGGAGTTGATAGAACTCCGGCCTATCCGGTTTTATTGTTATCCGGTCTGCCTTTCCGCCACATTAGGCCGGATTCTCGGGAGTGTATTATCAAGAGTGTACTTTTGAAATCAATCTGGTTTCATTGAAGTCGACTTCAAGATTATTTAAAACTTAGAACGTTTTGAAATTTACCTAAATCAAATTAATTTTTTTATTAGATATAAATGAATGCATGGATCCTGAAATTTGCCCCAACACGACGCAATGTATGAACTTATATGGAAGTTACAAATGCATTTGTGAAGATGGACATCGTTTGGTGGAAGGCAAATCTCCCAAAGTTTACGGGTGTAAAGGTAAAAATAATCTTGGTTTGCTTTTCATAATGATTTTTGAATTACATCAAGAATATTTTCTTTATACTTTATAATACTTGTACCAAAATGCCTAAGATAAGAAAAGGCGATTTTGGCGAGTAATTATTCGAAAATTGGCGAGTAAATCTCTATCTGTTCTTATAATAAAGATGAATGTTTGTGCATAAGTTGGCGCTCTACAGACCAAATCGTTTGACCTAGAGCTGCAAACCTTAGCACATGATTACTTTGGAATAGGGAAATATCCACTTTGGAGCTTTTTTTTTGAAATTTTGATTATGATTTTAACTATAAACTAAACAAATTTTGACTTTTTTCCACGACAACTTCCAAGATTATTACAGTATAAAAATGTTTCTTACATCATCTTAAAATTTAAAAAAATTTTTTTTTTAATGATATATATTATTATTTAGTAGTATAATGTAATTTTTAATTACTTTCTGAAAATATTTTTAAGCACTTAAACGATATATTTCACACAGAATTATAAAATTTAATCTGCGCGAGCACGTTATTCTTGCATGAAAAAAAGTAAGAAAATGCGTAATGTATTAAACAGAACAGTGTAAAGTTTCTAAAAACATTATGAGTTATATGAACATCAAAGTTTGAAGCTTACAAACATTTTTCTGAATTCGCCATAAATACCAAGTTAAATTGAAAATTTTAGTGACTATTTAACACAGGGGTCCAACTGGTAGCCAAATGGGGCTAATAATCGATAAATCAATGCAAGTAAAACACAATGAATTTATAGAAATGAAACAACTTGATTCTTTGTCAATCAAAACTTAACTGCGTTTCTATGTTGTGTTTTTAAGTGTTTACACTCAAAAAATGAGTGTTCTTTCAAAGAAAAGAATGCGTAACAGTATATTCGATTTCAAAATTTAAATGCGCTAATTATTCATTTTTTAAATTTCAGTTGTTATGACTGAAAAATTTCTTTTAGGACTTTAACTTCATTGTTCCGTAATATGTAAAAATAATAAACAATTTTGACTTTCTCGTATGCGCAGTATAGAGAAAGTATTATAATCGTCAAACAATTCGAACACGTGATTTTGGACGAATCATGTTTTAATCTTTCCTGAATTCGAAAGTCACATTTTTGGAAAATGTCCGTCTCTCTTTTTGCTCTTTTTGTAACGAAGGTGACTTAAAAACTTTTTGAGCTAGACGGCTGAAATTTGGTATATGGACTTTGCGCCAAATTTGTAGTTTTCTAACAAATTTTGAGTAAAATCTGTTCAAAGGAAGTCTGTCTGTCCGGCTGTTCGAATAATTCCAAAATGATGAGAGCTAGATAGATGAAATTCGGTGCATATATTTAACATCTATAGTGCAGATACCTGTCGAATTTTAAGCCATATCCAACTACGGATTGACTGTCTAGTGATCTGTACTTTCAAGAACGTGGAAACGCGGTAACTTAAAAACGCAATGACGCTTAAATATATCAAATATGCGAGAGAGTTTTGAGGAGCCGTCTTGCTGGATATTTAAACGTATGTTTTTGTAATGCATTTAATGTTTTATTTAGTGTTAGTATTTTATAATGAATATATAAATTCTCTCCTGTTTCTTTCTTATTTTTTATGTTTGTCAAAATCAAGTAATTGTTAATATTGCATTGTCTTCTAGAAATTTGCAGACCTAATCCATGCTTACATGGCAGTTGCGTCGTGACGGTGAAGAATGGATTTTTCTGCAAGTCAGTTCTGCTTTTTTATATAATGCGAAAGTTTTTTTTCTCGCATTAAGAGTATTTGTAGCTATACTTTTCCCTAAGTTAAGTAAAAGCTATATATTTAAAATAATTAGGAAAGACAAAGAACAGTTCCCCAGCTGCAATCACTTTTCCAATTAAGTAATTTTTATTTTATATCCATGTTTATGACTTTTAGGCATATTATCAATGGTATCATTCATGTCTCCTACCCCTATTTTCTACAGAATGACAAAGACGTTATTTCATTATACATTCTCTATAGGAATAAAAGTTGATAAAATTCTAAAGTTGCCACCATTATATTGATTTCGTTATTTTTAGTTCCTCATATACGTAGTATAGAGAAAATATTGTAATCGCACAAAATTCGAACTCGAGATTGTGACGAATGTCCACTTTTACTCTCTGAGTTCGGAAAACACATTTTTAGAAAATGTCCTTCTGTCTGCTTATTTGTGGCAAAGATAACTCAAAAATGCTTTCAACTAGATGGATAAAATTTGGTAAACAGGCTTGAAACCGAAGTTTCAGATTTCTTTCAAATTCTGAGCAAACTCCGTTCACAGGAAGGCTGAAAAAACGAGGAGAACTAGATAAATAAAATTCTGTGCACAGATTTAACATCATTAGCTTAGATGCCAACCGAATTTTGGGCAAAATCCATTAAGGATTTTATTGTTTGTCGGTCTGAACTTTCAGGAACACATAAACGCGATAATTCAAAAACTCAACGATTTAAATCTATCGAATTTCGTACGTGATTTTGTGATTACAAGTGTAGCTCTATGTCAAATTTTTATTTCAATTGGTTAGGAAGAACGCGTCTGAAACCCGAATTCGATTTTTGGATACTATTACCCGCAGGCAAAGGATTAATCACCAAAAAACTTTGCCAAAGATGGCACGATAGATTTAGTAAAACAGCTCATTCTAGCCAAATGTTAATATTTCGTGACTGTTGTACGCCAATGTCTTTCAAGGCATTCTCTGGAATAATACTTTTATTATTCCAGAGAAAGAAAGTTTCTGTGGGGACAACTTCCGCTGGTTTTACTTGATATGGAAGCTTATGGTCCCTAGATACATCATTAAAGGTTGCCTGACTCCAACAACAATCAGTTTTTGAGAGAAAGTTTCCAAACAAATCCTGAAAGATACTATTGCATCCAGTATAATCTACATCCCGTCTCATTCTGCATTGTTTTATTTGATGCTATTTATTTAGTATGATTCTGAATTTAAATATGTTCATGTAGAATGTTTTTAACATAAAAACTAATTTTGTATCAATATATACAATCCTTTTATTATTGTAAATAAATTACTGTTGCTTTTCTTGATTACACAATAATTTATTCGATAGTGAAGATGGTGGTCTGGGTGAAATGACTTGAAGACACATATTGTCTTTTATGTGGTTTATTGGTAACATCAACAACAAAAGGCACATGACGCCATAGTGTAGTAGACCTAGAGAACTACACATAAAACTTCTCGAGAGAGAGAGAGGGGGAGAGAGAGAGAGGGGGAGAGGGGGGGGAGAGAGGGGGGAGAGAGAGGGAGAGAGGGAGGGGGGAGAGGGGGGGGGAGAGGGAGAGAGAGAGGGAGAGGGAGAGAGAGAGGGAGAGGGAGAGAGAGAGGGAGAGGGAGAGAGGGGGAGAGGGAGAGTACAGAAGTCAAGTCACCCTAGTACAGAAGTCAAGTTCGTTTCTACTGGAAAAAAAATGTGCTGAACAGGAAGATCACGTGGTTAACTGAATTCTTGACAATTACATCATAACATTTGATTGAATGCCTTCGACGCTACATTTTAATTTATGATAAATAATTTTTACTCTTTTACAAAATAATAACAATTTTTTTTAATGTTAAAAACGTCTTTTTTTTATTTGTTACTGAATATTTTGATAATATTTTATGATTAACAACAATAGATAATCTCGGTCTCATTTAATATTTTATGAAAAAAATGTTCTTAGTACCATTTCTAGAAGTTCCTTTTGGCGTTTGAATTAGCCATTTAAGCAATAAATGCATAAGTTTGAGTTAAAATAGTTGGTCAAAATGACACGATTCTTACATACACGCGAAGGAAGAAAACTATGAAAAAATATCTAATGGGACAGAAATCAAAGTCAAAGAATAACGAATTCCGGAAAGGCGCTCATCTTTCCCCATCTCATCTCTTAGCAAGGTAAAATCGTCGAAAAGTGGAAGCCTTACGATACTGAAACAAACAGTCATTGTCCACCATTGCATCTTTTTATTACAGGCGATTTTGCATCCCTTAGAGGTACGTATACCACTAAGGTACCGTAGGTTGAGGAACGCTGGTATTTTAAATATCATTCCGAGAATTTCTGGACAGTTTTGTGATTTAATTTAAATTCAATTAATTTAAGTCATTTTTGTTGGCTGTTAGACGGACTCTCACCCACGCAATTGTTTCAATTAAAACAGAATGCCCTTTTAAAAGAATGGTTCAGTTCTTAGTCGGAAATCCAAAATTGCTTTCACGACCGAATAGCTTCAAAAAAGAAAAAAAAAAACATATTTGGTTCATAATAGAATTCGATTCTTTTTCTTGATGGGTATAAAATGTTGTGACTTCTGATGGAAAGTAGCTTTAATAAATACAGGATGATTATGAAAAAAAAAACTATTTCGACATAGGAGACAGTAACTATCATAACGTTCATAGGAACGGAATAAAATTTTGTTTCAAGATATTTTGAGGTATGCGCTCAAGAATCATATATAAAAAAAAACAGTTACCGTTACAGGGACAAAATTTTCAAATAACAACACCAAATTATTTTTATTGGAATGTGTTTTCCATGGTAAAAAACAATAAATAGGTTGGAATAGTACCTGTAGTACGAAAATCACCAGTGCTAGACAGACAAAGAAGAAAAGAGAAAACAATTGAGGTGTACCTAACAGAGACGTTTAGTTCAACAGATTCTTTTCGGCATGGCGCGTTCATTGGTTCTAGGCACCATCTGCTGCATAAAAAGTATCATCGTGATTGAAGGAGGTCAAGTAGAAAATTTGAGACACAATAAAATTACCTTTTCTATTGTTTCTTTGCTGTTATTGGTTCTATCTTTTTCTTCTTAGTCTGTCTAGTGCTGATGATTTTAGTGTTGCATGTACCATTCCAATGCTGTTTATTGTTTTTTGCTATGGAAAACACATTCCGATTTTAAAAAATTGGTGTTGCCGTTTGAAAATTTGTATCTATAACCGAAACTGTTAGAGGAGAGCTATAGTTTTTAATATGATTCTTGAATGCATACCTTGAAACCAGTTTTATTCTGTTCCTGTGAACGGTATGATAGTTACGGTCTCATGTATGGGGATCATTTTTTTTTATATAATCACTCTGTATTTCTTTCCTTTTGACAAAAAAGAAAGTCCACTTACGATGACTTATTACGATTTGAAAAAGAGTAGTCAATTTGACGACGGAGCAGTATCTTGTTTCCGAATTTTATATTAAAACCAGTGATGCTAGAATTTTTTTCGATTATTTTCTGTGCTATACTGGATTTGATTTTGTTTAATGTTCATACTGGGTTATATTTATTGTTCGATTTTAGGTAAAATATTATTTTAATTTTTTTAATAGTTGTGAAGGAAAATATTCTGGTCGTTTTTGCAATGAGACAAAGGAAATCGATGTCAGTAAGTATATTTTATCAGCATGAACTAACAAAAAATTGCTTAAAATGCTATTACGACATAAAATAATTTAGTATCATTTAGAATGAATTTGAGTTGCTAATTATGTAATTAGTAATATATATATATTGAGTTATTAATTATATTTAATTATGTAATGAGAAGGTAATCAGAAGTATATTAATAAGTTTTAAGGTTATGAAACTTATCCTTTTGGGACCAAATACTAAACTTTTACAATTTAATTTTTTTTTGTTAATTTCAGTACCTAATATATTTTACAATGATGTTAATTTCTACAAATTAAACCAATTTAATCACTGAGTTTACTTTAAATGATTTTTGTAAACAAAATTTTTTTAGTAAAGTCTGTTTTCCTTTCTTGAGGAAAGTTCTCGAGTGAAAGTATTTGGAATTTACAGAATTAAAGATAATGTTACGTTTCGAATGAGTTCGTAGATTTAATGAATTTTAATTAAGATAATATAAACGGGCACTAATTTACAGTAATTATTTACATTAACATTTAATAAAGCAGAGACAATCCAGTCACCAATAGAATACAACAGCAATATATTAGGTCAATAAAGCACGAGAAAACTCATGAAGCTATATACGGTAAATTAACTGAGGTTTTCGGCCACCTTCAGCAATTTCCTCAAGGTCAAATGATAATCATGCTCCACATTTATTCAATGAAAATACAACAGCAACTCTCTAATTGGCGATCTCCTACAAGGCATTTAGATACTCTCGGGAAAACTCACGATATTTTCCAGAAAAAAGTAGAAATCTCGAAACGCCAAATATGGCGCAAGAAACTTCGCCAAGACACCAAAATACTTTCTTTTTGCAAAATTCGTAACATGTTTTACAGTGTGCGAAAAAAGTATAAGGACAATATGTAATTTCATGAAAATATGCTTTATTTCCATTTCACCTAAATGAACTTTTTATATTTCTTACTTCTGCTGCATAATTTTGTGATAACACTTATACCACATGAAAAACATAATTTAGCTTCAAAATATTGATTTTACAAAATTTAACATTAAAGGAAATACGAAAAAAATTATAAGGACATGTTTTAAAATACTTAAAAATGTTTCAATAATCAAGAAAACTACCTTTTTTTTCAATCACTTGAATAATCCGAGATTTCATAGATCTGAAAGATCTTTTAAAATGTCCACAGATATTTTTTCCCAAACGTCTTTGATAGCGACGACAAGATCTTGTGTATATTGATACTGTGTGCCGTTTTTATAAACTTCTCGGGCTAGAAGTCCCCATAAGTTTTCGATTGGATAAAGATCGGGACTTCTGGCCGGCCAATCAAGTAAATTTACAGAATTAGCTTCAAACCAGAGTTTTGCACTCGCAGAAACGTGTTTCGAAGCATTATCCTGCTGAAAAATATAGTCCCCTGAAGTAATTAGTGGCGCTTCAGGTAACAAACTTTCTCCTAACATATCAACATAACTGTCCGAATTCATTTTATGGTTAATAAATACAATTGGAGTGGTTCCATTTGCCTCAAAAGCGCCCCATAACATAACCGAGCCACCACCATATTGACGCCTGGAAAACACTTCCTTGGTCTTTCGCAGATCATACCAAAAATAACGAAAACCATCAGGTCCATCAAGATTGAACTTTTTTTCGTCCGAAAAAATTACATCAGCCCACTTTTGACCAAGAGAAATGTATTTTTTGGCAAAGTAAACTCTTCTTTTCTTATGATGATTTGTAAGAGGGGGGCGTGACACTAATTTCCCATAAGAAACTTGAGGATGTTTACTCAGAACATTTTGAACAGTCCTTGTTGAGCATGGTAAGCTCAAATTTTGTCTAACTTCATTTGTGGTTTCTCTTTTCTCCCAAGTTCTCCTTACAATCATTCTTTTTTGTCGACGAGTGAGAGTTTCTGGTCTCCCAGTTCGCTTTTTCATACCATACATCCCAGGATTTTTTAGAAAGTTATAAACCACCGTTTTAGATCTCTTGATTCTTTTTGAAATTTCCCATCCACTTAATCCACATTCTCGAAAAGCAACAATTTTTCCTTTTTCAGAGTCAGAAAGTTGAGTTCCTTTGGACATCGTTTAAAAATTCACACTGAAAGTCGACGAGTGGGAAATTCTTTTCGCAAATGAATCTTTTAACTCGGAATTGCATTTTATGCTTTCAAATATGCAAATTTTTAAATAATTACTGGAGAAAAAGCAATGACCTTATACTTTTTTCCGTTTTCATTTAGGTTTAAAAATCAAAATTTAAATTTTAGCAGATTTAAAATTGAAAATTTTAATTACTTTAGGCATAAAATATTTTAGTTTTACTTCTATTTTTGCTGCAAAAATTTGCATACGATTCTGTAAACAAGGCTTCTAGATTTGGAGATTTTTCGCGTGTCCTTATAATTTTTTTGGGCACTGTACATGAAAATTGCAGATGTAAACGGAAATTGTGAACAAATAGAAAATTCTTTAAAAAATAATTTAGAGAGGGCCTTTGAATTTTTTAAACTATGCATATTGCTTAGAAAGTAAAGACTTATGCTCGTTCGCTTTCAGAGTAATTTTATTTGACCAAAAATCTTATTACATGTAATTTATTTGTCATATAATTTAGTTTTCAACTCAGTTCCCTCAATTGGCGAAGTATTTATTAAATTAGGATGCCAGTTTTACAACTTACGCAAAATTCTACCACCTATTATAGAAAATGATTTCTGCAATAGGTGGTAAAATTTAGAATTATTTTTTCGCGAATTACTTGTGAATAGACTGCTTAATTTTACAAGTTTCTTTCGAAAATTTTCCTTCTAAGTAAAAAGTAGCTGTGAAAAAGATGAATTATTGTACTTAGATGAATAACAAATTTAGATAATAATATACAGTCGCTACAAGCTAAACTCGGATACCACAGGACAGTGAATAATGTATTGTATTTTGACAGTGAATGTATTGTACAACTGAAAACAAAGCCAAATAGCGCCAATTCATAAATTATAATTAAAAATTTAGTCATAAAATTATAATTTGTGTAAAAGAGTCCGTAAGCCAAACTTGGACATCTCGCAATTAAGCACAAAATAATTGCAACTTATTGGGTAAAAATTACTTCCACTTTTACGATTAATGTTATGGAACTTTCCAATTGTGTTATTTTCATTTATTGTGGAATTAAATAATAATTTAATTAAAATATCACGGCAAAGAGTCCAAACGAGCATTGAGTTAAGAAAATTGGTTATTAATCATGCTGAAAATTGGAAAGTAAGTTCCAGAAATATCAGAGATTGTCCACAGAAGTCATTAAACATTTAATGACAATCATAAAATGCTTTAAAACCAATAATCAGGTAGAAAATATGCCTAAGCCGGCCCACAATAAGATTTTCAAAGAAGGAGATGATCGATATTTAATCAGAAGAGTAAAAGCAAATCCATTACTTAGTGTACCATACCCATCTATTATTGCTAAAAATTAATTAGGAAAAAAATTTAGCCCATGAACAATATAAAAATGTGCACCATCAGGCAGATCTCAATGGGGGAAAAATGAGATAAAAGCTTTTCATAAGAAAGCGAAATCAGACTAAGATTTAAATTCGCAAAATAAGGACTTAAATTTGCAAGAAACATGTCAACAAGGATTTTTTATTGGAAAAATGTCTTATTTACTGGTGAGAGCAAATTCGTCATTTTTGGACCCGATGGAAAGCCTTGCGTCTGGAGAAAATCGAAGGAGAAATTTCGTACAAAAAAATTTGTAAGCAACTGTGAAGCATGGTGGTGGATTAGTATTGGTCAGGGGCTCGAATTCAACTACAGCATGAGGAACCCTGTATTTTATTGAAGGGAGAATGGATCAGAATGTATACCTCGACATTTTAAAGAAAATTTTTCGATAATGTGTGCTGGAACTTTCTCTTGCCAACAACTGGCGATTTCATCAAGATAATGATTCGAAACATAATGCTTATCGAGTGCGTTCCTGGCTTCTATATAATTGTTCTCTCGTCATGGACACACCATCCCAAAGCTCCGATATAAATTCCATCGAAAATTTATTGAAATACCTGAAAAAAAGTCTGGGAACACACCATTTCCTGTAAAGATGAATTGAAAAAAGTATTTTTGCAGGAATGAAAAAAATATTGAAATTAATTTTTGTGAAAAAATTAATTTATGCCTAAGTGTCTTAAAATGGCTATAAAAACAAGGACTACATATAAAACAATTATTCATTTGAAATATTTACTAGTTTTTAAAATTTTCTTATCTGTCCGAGTTTGGCTTGTGCATTATTTTTTCTTTTCTTTTGCTTTTTGCCATAATTTCTGGTTAAAATGAATTAATTTATAATTTTTGTTATTTGCTTTTATAATTGCAATAAATATGCTATTGAAAATTCATTTAATTAAATTTCTTATCATTTTTAGTTTACAAATTTTGATTGTATTAGTATCTTTTCTTTGATGTCCGAGTTTGGCTTGGAGCGACTGTAAATAATGAATTAAAACCACTTAATTTGATGTTAAAATAATAAAAAAGGTTGTTTATTTAAATAAAATTTAGTTTTTATTATAAATTATAAATTTTTATAAATATATTTTATTCAGTTATACAATGTTTTACAAATGTAGGCTTACTTTTCTAAGCATCTCCTGCATGCATATTACGTGCCTGATGAATTGACGATTGAACTTGTGCATCAGCTAGACGAGTCTATTTTCTGAGAGGGAAAAGGTATAAAATGGAAAACAAGTCGTGGAAAGAAAAATAAATTTGTATGAACATGATTGATTTGAATTCGACACGTTTTTTTTTCAGCTTCTTCATTATATATATTTAATCATGTTTCATAGGATCCAATTGTAATTTGATCGGTGAATCAAAACTCTGATTCAATTTCGTCCCCTGTTAAAATGTATTCATTTTATATCGAGCGGTTCTCTCGCCAACTCGTGGAGTCAGGCTACATTTAAAATACGAATACTATCAGTAAAATTTACTTACAATGTTATTAATAATATTTTATTATGTTTTTCACATTCTTTTATAAAGAAACTTGTTGTTGAAAAATTTAGTTTTGAAATTATAAATGGAATTTTCAGTATTTAAAAGTATATATAACAAATAATAAAAATTATTATATTTAGTACCAAATTATAATTACCAATTACCAATTAAGTACCAATTAATTTGGTATTATTAGTATATATATATACCAAAGCTCCTAATCATCCACAATAACTCTTAATGGATGGTGGTTGAACTATCTATATTAGAATGAACTTTTTAAGTGCAAACTTTCTAATTTATATAATAGTATCGTTTGCTCCTTATCCATATATGCATTATGAATGTCACCCATGGTCTGATTAGAAAACCCAATAATCTTTGCTATTATAAAGTTAACTTCTCCACATGGTGCCAAATGTAGTTTGCACAGTAAATTTAGTATTAAAGAATTCTATTAGAATTTATAATATTTCTATCGTTTGCAGGACTTTTCTATTACAAAAATAAATTATTTCAATTTTTAGGACCACCAAAAAATGAAGTCAAAATTTGGGCCATTACTGCAGGCATTGCAGTTGGTACTATTTTGGTGTCTGCTGTAAGCTGTTTCTTCCTACATCGTCGTTGTTCGAAAGTGAGTTACATTATATTTTATTTGATTTTTTTAAAAGATTTATCAAAATATATGAATGTATTTCTTGGCTTACCGTCTTTGTTTCGAATCTTTTTAAACTCAAATCAAATGCATGAAAGATTGTATTTTTTTATTTCTCGTATATGAAATATACAGAAAATATACTAATCGTCAGAATTTTCGAACTCGAGATTTTGACGAATCTCTACTTTTTAGACTTCCATGAGTTCAAAAAACACACTTTTGGAAATTGTTTGTCTGTGACAAAGATGATTCAAAAACGCTTTGATCTAGATGGATGAAAATTGCAGATTTCTATCAAGTTTTTCTACCTGCATACACAGAACTCTTTTAAAATTTATAGATTTCTTCTATTATTTATTATTATGAAATAGAAACATGGAATAAACAGTTTTAAAAAGT
The DNA here is from genome assembly GCF_947563725.1 of Argiope bruennichi. Taxonomy (NCBI): domain Eukaryota; kingdom Metazoa; phylum Arthropoda; class Arachnida; order Araneae; family Araneidae; genus Argiope; species Argiope bruennichi. Next base: position 81,852,485 of record NC_079157.1, on the reverse strand, counting down.
AAATAAACATTTATTAAGCAATTAAAACATTAAATAAAACGAACTGTTTTTGTATATTCATGTTACAAGATTACAATTTAAAACTTTGTAACATTAGGAATTTGTTTGGGGACTAGCTATCTTGCAGGGAATATTGACTGTGTTTACTTTTAATTAAATTTCTCATACATAACGTAAAATTCATATTCCTCTCCTCCCAGCAGAAATAATTTTTAAAGATTAAATTGTGATCGTGACCAAAGCTCTAATATTTCAATACCTTTACATCTGCTTTGTTTAATGTATACATGAACCATCCTAATAGAGTCAAAACCGATGAAATTAAAGAACTTTTAAAAACTTTTTTTTTTTCTGAATAATCCATATTCTAACTTATACAATATTATAACTTCACTTTTTTTTGTTTCTTGGATAAATTACAATGGTATCAAACGGAATTCTTTTCACTTAACTTTTAAAAATGAAAGAAAATCACACGATTAAATATTTGACAAAACATGATAATGGATAGAATTTCAGTTTAACAATAAAATCTATTGTTAAAAATTTGGCAATATTTTTTTAAAAAAGAAAATTGTCTAGTTTCGGGGAAAAAGTAACATTGCATGGCATTAAAATGTAAAATTGAAAAGACGATAATTTAATTACAAAAAAAAGATAAAAAAATCAGTTTTGTGTCGTAATATTTTCAGGAGTTATTATGGAAAAACATCTACATTTTGTTTAATTTTTAATTAATTAATATTAAAATAGTTCCTAAGTACACATTTCCGTCATCCATTGAACATTTATTTAAATTTGATAGCTGTAAGTCAAATTGGCTGATTTGTAGAGCATCAAAACAAACACACACACACACAGACACAGGTGTTGCTATTAACTATTTTGCACACAAATTGTATATTCACCTTCCCAACATTGATAAACCGCTTCTTGTTCTTATTAACATTCGAAATTAAAAATGATAATTAATGAAACCAAACTATAGAATTAACAAATAGTGCAATCTAACAAATTTGCATTGCTGTTCCTATCATGTTTTCGTATAAGGTTTCTCCTTTTTATGCAATTCATGCCTTCCATAATAAGTTGCATCTTTGTGTTTCGCGTAATTTTTTTTTAATATGTTGAAAATGTATGTACAGCACAATCTCTCCAATAATATATTTTGAATGCGGGAAAAATATTTTTACCGAAATATTTTTCGAATACCTGGAAGAAGTTCAACAATCTAGACAATGGATGACAACAGTTTATTGGATAAAAAATATGGAGCACAGGTAGCAAAAATACAATAGGAACGCACCCAAAAACAATATGCGTAAATCTTAATTAAACAACAGTAATAGCACATTAGTGGTGAGAATGCAGCTAGAAAGCTGACCCACTTTAGCCTTTCCCTCCTTTAGACAGATTTTCATGCATCGAATCTCCTAGAAGGATCTTCGGATCTATAATGAGTTTCTGCCACGATTCCTGTATTTTCTGGAAAATAAATTTCTCTTGCATAAGTCGCCAAATTCATCCGTCCTGATCGGGGTTTATTGATTCGCCTGTCATTCAGATCCATTAAAAATATTAATATTTCTTTCTTAGAGATTAGCACGCAAGAAAACAATATTATAGATTTTTAACTATATTATATAAAATAAATGGAAGTGATTTAAATTATGACCAGACTTGTTAGTCTCCTTTAATTATTTTAAGGATTTTATTATAAAACTTTGTATAATATGCTTTACATTAAATACATCACATTTTGGCATCTAGTCCTTCAGTTATATCACTGCTGCATGTAGAATATATACTTGTTTCTAGTTTTGGTGAACAACATTTTGTTTCTATTGAAACAAATTGTTGTTCAAAATTTGGTTTCAACAACAACAATTTGCTTTCAGAATATTTTTAATTATTTTACATCCGCCTGTATAGATATGTGCAATGTGCATGTTTGCACGTGAAATAGCTCGAAATCAAATGAAATTTTTTATGACTTCAAAATTTATTGCTCTTATTTTAAAACTCTGAAGTTATTAAATCTCGTTGTTTTCAGAAACGTAGAGCAAATTTTTTTAGTATTTAAATCAATTTTTTTAAAGAAATTGGTTCAATCACAAAGATTTCAAGAGAATTTTGGATTATTGATCAAAAACAAATTGTTGTTCACCATTTGTTTCTATAGAACAACGGTTTTTTTCTAGAACATTTTGAACTATTTTGCCTACGTTCGTATAGATATGAGTAGACTAAAAATTTACTTGTGAAACCCCACGAAATAAAACACAATTTTTTTATGACTTCGAAAATTAATGAGCATATTTAAAACTTTGAAATTGATAGATATCACTGTTTTCAGATATATTTTCTGAATTTAATTTCTTTTCAGTATGTAAATCAAATTTTTTAAAAAGATTAATTCACAAAGATTCTAAGACGTTTTTGCATTACTGATAAATAAAGATGAAATGTATATTTCTTTTGTTGTATTCTAAAATTCTTATACATTAATATTTCTTTTTTAGAATAATGAGGATCAAACCCATTTACATTGATGGTATGATATGAAGGGAAGAAATTTTATAAATGGTAAGATTTAAGAACTATTTTAATTTTCTAATAATAAGAAATTAGCATTTATATCTATTTTTTTTCGAGGTACTTCTTATGAGCGAATTTCAAAAAGAACATAGATAGAAGAAAGGAAAGATGTTTTAAATTCATTTGAAAAAATTTGGTTTTAGTGATTCTTTCAAGTAGAGAACAGATATTCGTAGTAAACAAGTAGAAACTTACATGCATAGAAATAAATTCCTTAAATTATTTAAATTAATCATGAGGTCACATTTAAGAATATTTAGAATTTAAAATTTCAATTTAAAGTGATTGTTATTAAAATCTTAAGTTGACAACCCATATATTGTGCATACTTCCTAAACAAAAAGTTATATTTTATAAAATTCATGTATTACTTCACAACCAATGATCGTTACAGGTCAAATTTAAAGCTTCTAAAGGTACAAACAAGTTTAATTTTCATTTAGAATAAAAGTTTTACAGAACGCTTGCAATAGAGAGTGGCTCAAGCCAATAAAAAGACAACATAGCAGCCGTTGTCAAGAACATAATACAAATTGAAAATTAAATTGGTTGCCAGATACAATGTCATACATTTAAACGATAATAAAAAAAAATACAGAGAAAACAAACAAAAAAATACAAGAACAGAACTATTAAAATAAAGACAATTATAATTAAAATTACAAATAGATCCAACATACTCCCACCCTGTCAAGAATGATTTGTTTTTGAGACAATGGCAAAGGTGACAGTTTTACAATAGGTCTTCTAAAATAACCATTAACAGTCCTCACTGTTGCCACTCTAACACTACCATCTTTGCCAGGATGAATATCAGAAATGCGACCCAATGGCCAAAAACCAGGAGGCATGTAATCCTCCTTAACTAATACAAGATCACCTATAGACAAATTTGGAACTCTGTCCTTCCATTTATATCTCTGTTGTAAAGAATTTAAATATTCCTTATAATACCTCTTCCAAAAACCGGGCCGTGGTTGCCTGGTGGTAAGGTCTCGACTTGTGAACCGTAGGGTTTCAGGTTCGAGACCCCATTTCACCGAAGAACCGCCGTGTAAGGGGATCTGTTGCACGATAAATCCGTCAGGGCCAAACGTCCTCTTGTTGGTGCGGTGTGGAGAGGGGGGTGCCAGCTCAGGTGTCGTCCTCGTCATCTGACCGCGGTTCAAAATGACGAGGTCCGTCCCAAAATAGCTATAGTGTTGCTTTAAACGGGATGTTAATATAACTAAACCAAACTAATCTTCCAAAAACCTTGGTTTATTTGTCGTAACATCTCCCATCGCTTCAAAATAGTGAGCTTAACATTATTTATGGAACTATTTTCAGGAATACTAGTAATGACATCTCCAGTCAAGAAATGGGACGGAATCAAGGCATCTAAATTAGATACATCGGCATGATTAATTTTACACAAAGGCTGAGAATTTAAAACAGCCTCGATTTGAGTGAAGAGAGTAATTGACTCTTCAAATGTTTATGACAAGTTTGCGAGAATGTTTTGTTGAGACCACTCCTCCTGGTTTGGAAATGAATCGAGAATTACTCCAACTGGTAATCATTATATGGGTATGGGACATACGGAATATTTTAAGTTCTGTACCTGTTTGATCGTTATTTACGTTTTCAGATCTAATCAATCAAAAATGTTTTGGTTCAAAATGAAGATGAGAATCGTACATAACTGTTTCAATGTGATTTGATGACTGGGAATATTTTACTTACTGCATCTCTTTTCCATTGCTTTCCGATTGCTTTTCATATCTAAATAAACAAAAGCTTTTTAAAAATGAAATGAGAACTAAACCACACGGCATATTTGCATATTTTGATACAGGCATATTTTGACACTCATAATAATTTTACATTCGATATCTTTTTTCCATTTGCTTTTTTCGAATTAAAAATAAAATCGTGAATATTTTGAAAATGATATGAGATATTTACCTACTAGTATTTAATTATTATATTTTATTATTTATAAATATTCCATATATTCTTTACATCTTTCCTAATTCTCTTGTCTTAGTTCAAAAATAATATTTAGTGTCATAATCTGGAACGTTAAGAAATTAGCATAAAAGAAAGAACATTATACAAGAGGCGTTTAAAAAGTACGGTGAATCTGAACATAAAACAAATCATGGGATCAAAATATTTTTATTCTCCATTAAAGCAACATTCACTGACCACAGTACACTTTTGACATCGCCGATAAAGCTGTGTTGGAATGAGTCAGCGAACGAATTTTTTGGAATGGAGTGAACACAGATATATTACGTCGTCGGATGTAGTTATGATTGTAAAACGTATGCCTTTCAGGATTCTCTTGAGGCTAGGGAATAAAAAGAAGTCCGAAGGCGCCACATCAGGTGAGTACGTTGGATGTGAGAGGACAGTTACATGGTGATTTGGCTAAGAAGTTAAGTACACGGATTGCAGTATGGGGGGGGGCGTTGCCATGCAACAGACACTTACCATTCCTGCACAACTGTGGGCGAACACGTTGGATGCGTGTAATAAACTGTTTTTCCCCAATTTGTAACAAAATTTCATGCTAATTCATTGCTCTATTTCAACTTGACTCGAATTTTCGCACATACACCATTTGAGTACCCATAGCAGAATAATCTGTGTTAATTTCTTGCTCTCCTTTCTCCACGGCGTCTCTCCATAGATCCCCTCCCTGCGTATGTCATGGTCGTATTTCTCACTCACATTGCTTTTGAAATATTTATCCATGCACCTTGTAGTTAAATTATTAATTTCAGAAGCTTAGAAAATATTTTAAAACTCGTTTGAGTTTTACTAAAATCATTTGGGTTAAATATTTTCAATATGATTGTGTAAATTTGTCTCTTTCATATCTCATGTTTGTAAAATATTTTTTTACAGATGTAAGAAACTTATAATGGCAGCATTTTGAATTTAAAGACTTGTGATCTTCGCAGGAAGAGAAGATTCGAAGTTTTCATCAAACATGCGAGTTTTTACGTGAATATAGTATAGAGTTGTTTTCTTTGGATTATGACATTACATTTTAATGTATACCATATGTAAAATAAATAAAAATAAAAACTCCTATAAATATTGTTATGCATAAAATGGAAATTTTGTTGTTTTAGATTTATGTTGTTACCAGACACCATTAATGACATGCAAGTAAACATTAATTTCACTGAGATGAGTCACTGCTAAAAATTTCTATTAATTTTTTTTTATAATTTGATCTTAATGGATTAATCGGCTAAACACTTTTTAGCTTCAAATTTGCCGGTGTCCTGGCATAGGGGTAGCGAGTCTTCCCCGTGATCTGGACGAACTAGGTTCGAGTCTCGGTTTGGGCATGGTTGTTCTTCCGTTGTTCTATCTGTGAGATGTGTGAATGTGCCATCCTGTAGAAAGGGGTTGTGCAAGCGAATGTGATGCGTGAGTAGCCAAGACATACTCTTGGACCTAGTTGGCGCTACTAAAACAAGAGACGCTCCCTCGGCTTAAAATCGTTGACTTCGTCAGCGAGCTTGTTCATGGAAAGTGCCATTATAAACAACAATAACTTCAATTTTTGTTAGATATATAACTCATAGAATTTTATAAGCCTTCAACCGTTCTGTTCATTGCGTTATGCATTTCTCTAAGTTTATCAAATAAAAGAACAACTGTTTTTTTTTTAATAAAATAGATAAAAATCCTTCATTATAGTTAAATTTCTGCAGTTAAATATTAGTTATGATTACAACAAAATTTCAAACATTTATAAAAATCTGTCTTTATTTGAATTCTACGTAATACGATGGCGAGAAAAAAATTAAAAATATTATATACGCTAGCAGTGCTTGTATTATTTGTAAGATGTTAAATCGAATTAATATATATATATATATATATATATAAACTAGATCCTTTTTCACCTGATATCCATATTGATGGGAAAATGATTACTATCAAAAGGATCCGAATGAACTTGAAGTGTGAAGACATGATGAGATCAGGTGATTATTCGATGCTGCAGTAAAGTGGGTTGGGGTGTTGGTATTCAATCGCATCTTTTGATTGTTTGTGTTGCAATCTAAAAATAGATTCGAAGAAGCAGGAGTTATGTTCTATCGAAGAGCTGGATGCTTGATATTGAAATCTCCAAGAATTAAGGAAGCTCTGCATCATAAGGAAGCAAGTTTGTCGAGCCATTCCTCAGTAAAGGACCTTTTGGAGAGTACATGTTAACTGTTATTAAGGAGAATTTTTGAAGAAACATTTTAATTATTGTGTATAATTTCGATATATGTTGCTGATAAATAGCTCAAGTTAATAGTCTGACATGGGATTTAAGAATGAATTGCAATGACGAGTCCACCAACTTTACTAAGGTTGATAGGCCTATCTTTTAGAGAAACGTTTTTAAGTGGAAAATGTAATGAATCAGAATGTTTCAAGAAAATTCCTTGAAAAATTAGAATGTCTTTATGGAAGAAGAATTTTTTAACCAAGGCGTTTTAGATTTAAGGCAATCCATTGATTTAATGCATGCATTCCATTGACTGATGGACACAAAAAGCCCATGAACGGAAGAAAAGCTGAAACACAAAACAAAAGATGAGCAGAAACAAATGAAAACACCCCCTAACAAAGAAGGAAAAAAAAGTAGGGACTCATTTCCACTTGAGAGATCCATTTCGCCCGGTTTATTTAAGACATTAGAAATTAAAGGATAGTTTTCTTCAAAAGCAAAAGCTTCATTTAAAATTCTGATATCAAACTCTTGAGGAGAGTCCGAAGTTTTCAACTTTTTGGTTTTTTTCCCTTTCTTTCATACTGATGACCTCTTCATTACTGACACCAAAAACTGCGAATTATTTTGAAACATCATTGAAAATATCGGAAAGATATTTTCAATGAAGTTCTCAAACATAGAGTTGAAAAATTTTGGTTTGATCTAAAATTGTGGTTTGAATTAACTTAGGCGCTTCTCTGATGTGGTCCTCTAATATATTGGACAGTTCTTTTTCGATTAGAGTTTTTCTACTGGCCTTTCAATTTGCTCCTTACAGACTCCTACCAAGCTAGGCCCCCCAAAAAATCTCCGATCTTCAATAAATGTCAGATGGTTAAACCTTTGAACCTTAAAAATTTGTTCTCTTTCAACTTTCTAGGTCCTGTTCCTTTTACTGACATCAAGAGATATATAAAAACCATTCTAAATTTAGAATGGCAAACAGAATGGGACAGTAAAGATGCAAAAAAATCTTCATTCTATCAAATATTTCATCAAATTTTGGCCCGTTTATCTAACAAAAAATTGGATACAATTATTACCCGTTTAAGAATTCATACTAGACATACACATAGGCATTTGTTGTTGGATGATCTAGCCCCTACATGTACAGTATGTCAATGCCTAATGACAGTTCGGCACGTTCTTATAGAGTGCCCACTTTTTAATTCTGAACGAATTCAATGTTTTCATTCTTCTCGCATTATTTTAAAAGACATCCTTCATAAAGTGCCTCATCCGCATCTTTTTACCTTTTTAAAAATGATTGCTTTCTTTCATCTTATATGAGTTTTGTTCATACTTTTTAAATGTTTCAAAACTTATACAACATTTTTTTTAGTCCTGAATGGAATATTTGTAACATTGAACAGAATTTTTAGCTAACTTTTTAAAATATAACCATACGCCTTTTTTATGAAACATATATTTCCGGATACCTTAAGGTTAGTGCTGTATAATCAGGAATGGTTTTAGCGCCAGTAACTACATCAAAATCAACCTTTTCAAAATAGTGTTTGTCGCTTTATATTCGCTTGATCAAATAATGCATTTAAAAGTGGGATTGTTACAAAAGCAATCATTCCCTGACAATATTCCACCGCATTTCTCACATGTTGTATCTTTCTCACATTTCTTTGTTGGATGCAAAACAGAAAAGCTTCTTAAGCATTGCCTTGGATTGTCAACAAATTTCCTCTTTGTCTTGTTAGTCATACTGTAATGTAATCTGGAATGATGATACCAAAAATTGTGGCTAATAGAGATTCTGAGGGATTATTTGCGTTTCTCCTAGATCCAAAACGTCTTTATTCGTAGATTTTGATATTGTTTTCTGTTTCTAATTTTTCATCCAAATCGCAGAGGTCGGTAGTCTGTTTATTGTTATGCAGTAAAAATCTCGGCAACGTGCTTTAGTTATATTTTAGATCTAATTGGAATACCCATAAAAGCTTGAATATAGCATAATTCTTTAGCTGTGTGTCGATTTTGAGTTTTAAGCGTCACGCCGATATATTTTGCTGCAGTAACCTTTTGACAAATATTTTCTTTTAAGGATTTAGGATAAATTTTGGAAGGCTACCGTTTTGAGCTTCCAAAATGAAGGAGAATTTATTTGCTTCTACTTCCGACGCTTTCTCAGGTATAGATGAATTATCAATGCTGCTACGTAGCGCCATCTGAGGATCATCTATTCATCTGTCGATGAAGGGAGATTCTTCTGCTTAAAGATTATTGGAAGAAATTGTGATGAAAAGAAAAACCACAACAGTCGTTTGAAAATCCCCAACTTGGAAGGAAGGAAAGTAAAAAGAAACAGAAATTATCTGTTGCAAATTCTTCTGAAACCTCGAATTTTCCCGTACAACTTTAACAAAAATGCCGCTTTATAAACGTTCTACATCTCTTTAATCTTATTCTTCAACAATTTATTTCGCTCAAAATAAAAATAAATTTAACTTGCACGAGCAGGTTGCACGTGCATGGGAAAAAGTTAATTTTAATCAACGAATGCCATGGCGAAATCTGTTATTATCGTTAAAAAGTTTACGCTTAAAAGCCCGCAATCTATTTCGATAGAAATAAACAAACAGTTAAAATCATGGGGGATAAAATTTATCTCTTAAATATGTCGAGTCAGTTTTAAGGACACAGAAATGTTGCCGACAAAGGAAATAATCCTAACTTAGAGTTGTGAATAAATGACTTTTTTGCAGTAAATATGATATCTAATTCAGAATATTTGGGAAGAATTATCTATTTTAAAATGATGAAATTTTTAAAAAAATGTTTCTTAAAGTATTTGTTTCCTGGTAGCAATGCCTATTGTATCGGTTTTCTTGATTGACACCCGAGCCTCATGTGACAGACTTCGAAAACAGAATTCTGATCGCTATTGATATTTAGGCTTTGCTCAAAGACCACACTTTTAAGCTGGGGAATAACGCTTTTATTTGGAAGTATTGTTTTGGAGAAACAACTGCTACCGCTTGTATACGAAATAATCGAACAGAATGTATAACTGCTATCTAAAAAAATCGTTCCTGCGATTTTCACGAATTCCCGATTTCGAAGTATCATTTTTGAATAAATGTCAATTTATATTTTTTTTTCCGGCATTATAAGTGGTTGTAAAATGATTTCAGTCCGTGTATTTGTGACTATGCGAGCAGAATAATTGAAAATCATGTAAAAATATAATTGACATGTATATCAATTTTAAAAATTTGTATAATGTATAAATAAAATTTGATATGTGGTCCTGTCATTAAATCTTTAATCAATAGGTTTTGGAAGCATTACTTGATTCTCTTCATTGGATTAATGTCACACAGAAAACTATAACTTGTTGCTTATTTGTATCAGAAATTAAAATGGGGAATATTCTGACTCATTGAGACAGAAAAAAAATTATTAAAGAATTGATTTAAAGAACTATGTTTTTTTCTTCTTCTTAATGCTTTTATGTTTGTCATAAATCTTTATAGATAACATTAAAAGTTGATTTTTTTTTTTTTTTTTTTTTTTTTTTTTTTTTTTTGCATTTTAAATTTGCATGTTCTTGTCTAGACTTCCGTTACGTATTTTTACTTCACTGATAATCAATCTTTAAAAATGAACACGAATGTATATTTGTAATCTTTTTTGGAAAAGATTAAGTCCTGAAATCCCTATGTCAAATCATCAATCTTTATCTGTTTAAGAAAGAAAACGTTTTATTTAATTAAATATCTAGCAATCATTATTAACAGTTAACAAATGAGCAGAAAGCTAAGTAACAAAGCAATTTCAAAAACATGGTACGAGTTTCCTTACCGTGATCATATTAAAATCGACAATTTTAAATGTTATTATATATTTATAATATGAAAATAAAGTGTAATATTAAAAATAAAATAATTGAAATATTGGCATGTATTGAGGAATTTATTAAAAATCTCTGATGTAGGCTTATAAGGTTTTTAAGGCTTTAATTAATATTGTTTTATTTCCTGCTTGTAAAGGAGGAATATTGAAATCAATTTTTTATGTGCAAAATTTCTCAATTTCTCTACAATTCTCTGTTTTTGATGATTATAACAATTCATTTTCTTTATTTCAGAATTTAAACATCAGTTAAACGATTCATTTTTAATTAATATTGATTTCTTTTAATGATGCCATCAAATATTTATTTAAAGAATAATTAATTTTGATATAAAATAGATTAAGGGTTAAAAAAATGAAAAATTATAAATGCGAAAAAAGATTTTAAAAGATAAAATTATTGCATACAATAAGGTGAAATAAATGATGTTTTTACTATAAATGGGAATGTTAAAACAACAGCGTAAAAATGTTAGATACTGATTACAAAGGTTTATGCGGAAATTAAACCACAATGAAAGAAAGAAAATTTATAAATATAATTATTTATAAAAATAATTATTTATAATTTCTTTAATTTATTATAAGAACCAAAATTTATAAAATTTTCATCAAAATTTAAATGGGGGAAGAAATGCATTTGTTTAGAATATTTTAATCAGTTTCTATTGCTTTTGCGATTCTTTTTTTGTTATTTGTATTTTTTATAAAAACTATTATTCCGATTTTATCAATTATCATTAGCTTGTTTTCAAAAACTCTTATTTTTTTCACTTCTTTTGCAAATACGCTCATGCATTATGTTTAGAAAAGTACGAAGAGAAAGCACATTTTTTTCGTTTTCATGTTGTTCATTAAAAATGTTGAAATGAAATTTCTATCGAAATGCACTTACCATATTTCATCCATCTAGCTTCTTGCATTTATTCTCATGTATTATCTTCACAATAATAAAGAGAAAAATCACACTGGTTTCGTTTTCATGTTTTTCATTCAAAATATTGAAACTAAATCTTGTTCGGATTTACTCTTACCATATTACATCCATCTAGCTTCTTGCGTTTGTGCTCATGCATTATGTTTACAATGGCACGAAGAGAAAGAACATTTTTTTCGTTTTCATGTTGTTCATTAAAAATGTTGAAGTGAAATTTCTATCGAAATGGACTTACCATATTTCATCCATCTAGCTTCTTGCGCTTATGCTCTTGCATTATGTTCACAATAATAAAGAGAAAAATCGCACTGATTTCGTTTTCACGTTTTTCATTGAAAATATTGAAACTAAATCTTGTTCAGATATGCTCTTACCACATTACACCCATCTAGCTTCTTGCATTTACGCTCATGCATTATATTTACAATAGTTCAAAGAGAAAGCACATTTTTTTCGTTTTCATGTTTTTCATTGAAAATATTGAAACTAAATCTTGTTCAGATATACTCTTACCATATTACATCCATCTAGCTTCTTGCGTTTGTGCTCATGCATTATGTTTACAATGGCACGAAGAGAAAGAACATTTTTTTCGTTTTCATGTTGTTCATTAAAAATGTTGAAGTGAAATTTCTATCGAAATGGTCTTACCATATTTCATCCATCTAGCTTCTTGCGCTTATGCTCATGCATTATGTTCACAATAATAAAGAGAAAAATCGCACTGGTTTCGTTTTCATGTTTTTCATTGAAAATATTGAAACTAAATCTTGTGCAGATATACTCTTACCATATTACATCCATCTAGCTTCTTGCGTTTGTGCTCATGCATTATGTTTACAATGGCACGAAGAGAAAGAACATTTTTTTCGTTTTCATGTTGTTCATTAAAAATGTTGAAGTGAAATTTCTATCGAAATGGTCTTACCATATTTCATCCATCTAGCTTCTTGCGCTTATGCTCATGCATTATGTTCACAATAATAAAGAGAAAAATCGCACTGGTTTCGTTTTCATGTTTTTCATTGAAAATATTGAAACTAAATCTTGTGCAGATGTGTATCAAATTTGAAATGAATTTCCTCATGGGGTAGACGTCTCTTCGTCTGTACTCTCACATGTATGCAATGATTCAAAACACAATAAATAAAATATATGAAATTATGAGACTAAAGTTGTAGTCATCAGTCCAATTTTGATTGTATTACAACAAAAATAAAAGCTTCAAAACAAACATTCGGTTTTCTAGTGCATGTGTATTTATAATAAGAGAACGATGAGTCACCTAAGATTGCTTTCTAATTGATTCTTCCGTAACTATTGTCAGCCTGTTGCATGCAGTTAATAATCCACATCAGAGAGTATCCCAGAATATTCCGGGGTGAATGCTCCCACTGTTTTCTACTTGTTTTTGGAAATGTCCATTGAAAAACTAAAATGTTAATTCTGTATAAAAGATAGTGATGCTGATTCCATGATTTACTCTTTTCAGTTAAGTTTGAGTGATTCAAAAGTGCAAATATATATCATAGTGAAGATGAAAACACACTTTCCATTTTCTGTTAAATTTTTTGCTCTCATTTAGATTTTTTTCCCTATGTAATAATATGATAGAAGATTGCAAGTCAAAACATGATTATAAAATACTTACAAATTATTGCTATTTCATATTTTGGAATATAATTATTCTGTTCCAAATGTTATATTCGAAATGATGCGATTTTAACAAATAACAATGAAATTCTGCACAATTTGCTTTGCTCCCCCCCCCTCAATTCCAATTCTAAATCATAAAATAGTTTAGAATTTGTCTAATTTTTACTGTATAAATATATAACTCAATATAATTTAAAAGGTCATTAATCTATCGTTTTAATTTCAATTTTTAACAATAACCAAATGCTTTATTCTATAATTGTACAAGTAACAACAGCGTTTAAAATAAATTTGCTTTGTTTTCTAGCATTGTTTAACAATAAAAATAATATCACATTGTTTACTTAACTTTATAGTAACAATGTAATTTTAAACAGTGAGAGTCTTTTAAGCAGTAACTTTGTTAAAAGGGGCATTTTTATGCTTGAAACTGCTCGACGTGTTGAGTTTTATATTGAGCTTTTTTGAGAATGTATTTTTATCGGAGAATAACATTTTTCCGTAATTAGAAATGGGTGTGCTAGAATATGCTTCTGTTGGCACATTCATGTGGATTTATTATCGAGTTTTTTTCGTGAATGACTGGATTTCTTGCGTTTTCTTCGTTCCGTATATTCTGATGTTCAAAAATTTTCTGATGGATGGATTGAGTAAAAGGCATACTGCTTGTCAAACGGCAATGGACCACGAACCAGAGAATGCCAAAATTGATACTGCGACCTCTGTGGATGAAACTATCCTGCAACCTGACGAGGAAGCCTTTGATTCCTATTCCAACATAGATGAAGCTGCAACCCTTCATCCACCAGAATCAACTACCACGAAAATCAACATAAATCCATTCACTAATCCCTTTTTCGATTTGATGACTTTTGATAACCCTCTGGCACATCTTGATGCGACTGAACAAGATGAAATGACCATCTGTGCCGAGTGGATTCTGAAACATCAAACATATTTCAATAAATAAATACAATTATAAGGACTTCAGTGATCTACCTACAATAGCAATCTTCGAAATATATTTGATCAACGCTTCAAGGCATCTCTCCATCCAAAGACAGAAGATATCCTTCAACCTAACTAAATATAGCAAGAAAATGTCATGGAACGTTTTAAGTTATGAATTATAAAAAGCTTTCCATCAGAAATCTTTTGCTTTTTCAAAGAACTTTTTGTACTAGACTTTAAAAGAGTGCTAATGGAAAAAAGAAGAAACAATTCCTCAAGAGAAAAAAGAAATCCAGCCATGGACATCTTTATTGTACATATTGTATATAGTGTTCTTGTATATATTTTTTGTTATTTTTATATATTTATATTCACTCTGCGGACCTTTTTTATTGCTGTGCAAATACTTGTGCTTATTGTTCCTGATGATGGACTTACTTATTACCGGATTTGACTTTATGACCGCAAGCGGTTACCCTACTAGTGACTTTATGCATTCCTGTATAGGGAATTGAATGTCATCGAACGTTGTAGAGACTTTGCAGACGATTGAGATCGCTGGCCTGCTACCATAATACCATAAGATCAAACATATGAAACCAAACATCGTTTCTTGAAGACATGCCATTTTGGACTCTTTTCAATAGGCGCATTCAATAGCATTTCATTTTATTCTTATTTCATCCCATCAACCCTCAAAATAAAATAGACTCAACACAAAAATTGCCTCTCTTATTGTGTTTATTTTCTTTTCATATTTTATGGTTAAGGAATACATGACTTGACTTCAAATATAGTATTGTTTCACAAATTATATTACACAGGTTCTATTTGTAATTAGAATAAGTATTAATTAATTTTAACCTTAATGGCATATTATAGAGAAGTGTGTGTTCAATAACAACTGTGTATGTAAGAGAAGTGTAAGTGTTTCATATTTTCTCTTTCCGAACAATATTTTTTGTGCCAAAAAAACCTGAATAATCTAACCTAACCTTTCGAATAATATTTTATGAAGTAAATATTTTCAAACTACTTTTTTGAAGGAAGTTACCTAATTAAATAAAGTACTTAAAAAGTCTTGTTTATTGAGGACGTCTGGTAACCTTGGCCGACTTGAAAGACAGAATGACTCTGCATGTAAGAAGCATCATTTTTGATCAATTACGATCCGCATTTGAACAAGCTGTCTACCGAATGCAGATTTTACATCGTGAAGAAAGAAACCATATTGAGCAGTTTCCCCTGCATCGATAAGATTCATGGGATTTAATGTTTGATGCGTTCGAATAAAATGTCCTACAAATGTATAGTTTGTGTCTTTTCAGAATATTTTCTGATGTATAGCGCCATCCACCGATGTTTTGGGAACTAATTCTGTTTCACGTAATTCATTTCCCCATATATTGAATAATATGATCAACAATTTTAGAGCCTATACACTGAGTAGTTCTTTATATATAGGGCTCAAAGCAGGGATGTTTTAATTTTGATAAACTTGTTTATTTATAAACCGACAAAATAAAATACAATTATTAACATCATTTAAATCTTTTTGAAAATAAAACTAAACACTAAATTTTACGAGAAATCCGTGAAACCTTTGTTGAATAATTCTTCGAGATATTATAAATTATGAAAATTATTCTGCAGTACACATAAGATATCAGTGCTGTACGAGTCTGCTTTTAGTATACATTTTTTTAAAGACACGCTTGGTTTAAGTAAAAAAAAAAATGTCTTTTTATTAATTGTAATTACTTCATTTCCACTTTAATTTAAAATTGAATTTCACAAGCAATGATAAATTATAGAGATTCAATACAATTATAGCATAGTATAATGATCAGAAAAGCTAAAGATCTACATAATTTGATAGCCATATACGAGAATTATACTATCAAATTTTAATGCAATATCAATTCAATGAATAAATATTTTAAATTCCACATACTGCACAAGCACTGAAAACGCTCTAATTCATGTTAAATGCTTTTTGACCAGATTCTCATCCTATTTGAAATTATGATTTTTTAATTTAACATGGAAGCTTAAATATAGATGGCGCTCGAAAAAAGTGTGACTTGATGGATCGACCAGTTCAGAGCATTCTGCTGATAGCAGGTTCGAATCTGAGAAACAATGTTCTGCTTTACATAATTTTTCTTCGTTTTTAATTTATTTTATTATTACAATCCGATATAATTCAGAGGTTACTACGATTTGTTAAAATGGTTATACTTCCAAAAATAATTCTTTCTTAAAATATCAACATAATTTATACAATTTTTAAATTCCATATGTTGCGCACGCGCTGAAATATCTCCAATTCTTTGGATTACGCTTTTTGACAAGAATCTCATCTTTTTTCAAGCTGTGATTTTTAAACTAATTTTGAAGGTTAAATGTAGATGGCACTCGAAAATGCATGATTTGATTTATTGACCAGTTCAGAGCATTCTGCAAATAGCAGGTTCGAATTTAGGTGACGAAGAATAGTTTTATATATTCAATCTTTTTTAAAAAATTTATTTTGTACATTGTACTCCAGACTAATTCTATGTTTACTACGAATTATTAAAGTGATTATACTACCAAAAATAAATTTTTATCTGAAAATATCGATAGAATGGTTTTGGTTAATTTGTTTATTACACCACAGTATAATTCAAAGGTTGCTAAGAATAAATTGGTTATACTTCTAAAAATAAATTATCTCAAAATATCAAACTAATTAATACAGTTTTTAAATTCCACATACTGTGCAAAAGCAAAAAACACTTTAATCCGTATTATATGCTTTTTGAGCAGAATCCTATCCTATGTCAAGCAACGACTTTTCAAACTAACTTCATAGGTTAAATATAGATGGCGCTCGAAAAGTGTTTCACTTGATGGATTGACCAGTTCATAGCATTCTGCTGATCGCAGGTTCGAATCTGGGAGACGATGAATAGTTTTACATATTTTATCTTCATTTTCAATTTATTTTGTACATTACACTCCATTATAGTTTAAAAGTTACTACGAATTATTAAAAAGTTCATACTTCAAAAAATAAATTTTTATTTGAAAATATCAATAGAATTAATAACTTTTTTTTAATTTCCATATATTGTGTATGTGCAGAAATCACTCCAATTCATAGCATTGCCCTTCTTGATCATAAACAGATCCTATTTGAAACAAAGATTTTTTTAAATCAAACTTAGAAGTTTAAATGTAGATGTCGGTAAACAAATGTGTGACCTGATAAATTGAGCAGCAATGAATTTCAGAGCATTCTGCAGATTTCAGGTTCAAATCCACGTGACGATGAATAATGTATATTTTTTCTTCATTTTTAATTTAAAAACACCCCATTTTACAATATTGAAAGTTGTCAGATGAAAATTCAACATTTTAAAGTAAAAATAATTCTTATGTTTATGCGGCATAAAAGCTGCCGTAAAACACGTTTCCCGAATAGCTCTAACAAGTTAAAAAATTACTGATGCTCATATTGGGAGAGCTGAAACTAATACAATTTCATTGTTTATATTCGATCATAAACTTTCAGGCATGATATTTTTAAAAGTTTTTTTTATTCGATCCCTTTGAAATAGCCCTTTTAAAAGCGATAATATATTCGATATTTTGTAAATAGAAGAAATTGGTCAGAGCAAATGTAATTCAAGCTTCCATTGGGAAATCGGAATCGTATATGGATAATTATTACAAAATATTCATAATTTTAGATGATAAAATTTCATCCTCGCTATCGTAGAATTATAAGTGCGATTCAATTTATGATCCTGGTGAAGCCTGTCCTTCCTGAGTTAAGCGCCTTCAGTTTGTGTTGAATTCTGTTTCGGCTAAAATGATGCGTGGACTCTTCTTCTGTCTCCTGAACAATATTGATG
Organism: Argiope bruennichi; assembly: GCF_947563725.1. Classification (NCBI taxonomy): domain Eukaryota; kingdom Metazoa; phylum Arthropoda; class Arachnida; order Araneae; family Araneidae; genus Argiope; species Argiope bruennichi. The sequence goes on along the minus strand of NC_079157.1, from coordinate 81,834,304 downwards.
ATAATGAAGTCTCAACAAAATTTTTCGTGCCTTCAAACTGGAGCGTAGATTAATTTCCATCGAATCTAGTATTTACTTAAAAATAAGTATTTTCTTGTGTCGAAATTTTGAAATAAATATAGAAATAAGATAAATTCAGGCATTCCATTCTTGGCTATAAATTGCCGTTTTGGCGTCCCAGGAGTTTTCTTTATCATAGCGTATCGTGTAAAATGACGGGTATTTACACACAAAAAAAATAAATAAATAAAAAAAATAAAAACTTCAACATACCTAAATTTTAAAAACCATCCAAAATAGATGGCAAATAAAATGTAAAAAAAAATTCCCAAAACATCACATCAGAATGAACAAAGAGCAAAAAAATGTAATTAATCTTTGATAAATCATCCATTTTTTCACGCTCACCCCCCAAAAAATCCCGCCAAATTTTACAAAGGCATGCGCAGTAAGAAAAAAATCAGTACCACACATGTTGTTGCCCATCGGACAATTACTTGCCATCGACCGAAAAGCATCTTTCAACATTTTTAAGCATGCTCTGTTTACTGGCCGTCTTATAACTGGCCGAGTGTAAATGCGGCATTTGGGTAAAGACTATATTACCGACTCTTTGAAGTATCTAAAGAAGTTTTCCCGGAACATTTCAGAAAATATTAATTAGGATTCGGAGCCAAACAATATCATGGTATATCTTCATTGACGCCTATGGTACTGGGCCATCACTTTTTAATGTCCCTTATGTGAAAATCTGCTTATAGCACAAAAAATAATTACATATGATTGGTAACAATTTTACAAGCCACCTCTACTTCACTTTGCCCTAATTTTCTACAAAATCCGAAAGATATATTTTTAAATACATCGAAATTATTGTTGCTTATATAATAATACTTATATATACTACATTTGCCCCTTCCGGGTTCGAATTTGGATAACTATTTTTGTAACCCATTTTTTAATATCGGTTTATTGAGTAGTCACCTTGGAAGAAGAGAACGATTTGTGAGAAATTTCAAGAGTCTCAGAAACTGATAAATACTCAGAAAATTTGCTAGTTTTCATTTTGTCATTCCTTGTCTAAGGTTGAAGACTGATTTTATAAATTACATAAAATGTCTGAATATATTTGAACTGGAAAGATAATACTATTTATTAATGCTCCTTGTATTGCTGAATATTTTAAACATCTGTGAGTGTTTCGTATCATATTGCGTTTTTAAACCTTGCTCATCATTGATAGCTGACTGAATGATAATGGGTAAGTAATGATTTGTTTTTTTTTTCTAGTTCAAACGAATATAGTAACAAAATACGAGTTTTTATTTATTGAAGATTTGAAAAATTTTTTACTTAAATATTAATTCCGAATAAATTTTTTTTCCTAGAAGGTTTATTACTGTCAATAATTCAAAGAGGGATTTTCTTGGAAAATAGAGATCTTTGCATTTTTAAACAATTATTGTGCAAACTATTATTATTTAAATGTCACTATCATTTGCTAGATGGCTGAATGAACCAATATGAAATACAGTCGCTACAAGCCAAACTCGGACACCACAGAAAAAAAACTTGCCCTGCCAAAATATTTTAGCAAAACTGAATTAGAAAAAAAACTAAGATTTTTTTGACAGTGAATGTATTGTACAACTGAAAACAAAGTCAAATAGCGTCAATTCATAAATTATAATTAAAAATTTAATCATAAAATTATAATTTGTGAAAAGGAGTCCGTAAGCCAAACTCGGACATCTCACAATTAAGCACAAAATAATTGCAACGTATTGGGTAAAAATTACTTCCACTTTTACGATTAATGTTATAATTCTTCAATGGAACTTTCCAATTGTGTTATTTTCATTTATTGTGGAATTAAATAATAATTTAATTAAAATATCAGGGCAAAGAGGCCAAACGAGCATTGAGTTAAGAAAATTGGTTATTAAGCATGAAGAAAATGTAAAGTATGTGCCAGAAATATCGGAGATTACCCACAGAAGTCATTCAACGTTTAATGACATCATAAAATGCTTTAAAACCAATAATCAGGTAGAAAATATGCCTAAGCCAGCCCACAATAAGATTTTCAAAGAAGCAGATGATCGATATTTAATCAGAAAAGTAAAAGCAAATCCATTACTTAGTGCACCATACCCCTCTATTATTGCTAAAAAGGAATTAGGAAAAAAATTTAGCCCATGAACAATATAAAAATGTGCACCATATGGCAGATCTCAATGGGGGGGGGAGAAATCAGATAAAAGCGTTTCATAAGAAAGCGAAATCAGACTAAGATTTAAATTCGCAAGGAACATGAAAACAAGGATTTTTCTTATTGGAAAAATGTCTTATTTACTGGTGAGAGAAAATTTGTCATTTTTGGACCCGATGGCAAGCCTTGCGTCTGGAGAAAATCGAAGGCGAAATTTCACACAAAAAAATTTGTAAGCAACTGTGAAGCATGGTGGTGGATCAGTATTGGTCAGGGGCTCGAATTCAACTACTGGATGAGGAACCCTGTATTTTATTGAAGGGAGAATGGATCAGAATGTATACCTCGACATTTTAAAGAAAAATTTTCGATAATGTGTGCTGAAACTTTCTCTTGCCAACAACTGGCGATTTTATCAGGAAAATGATTCGAAACATAATGCTTATCGAGTGCGTTCCTGGCTCCTATATAATTGTTCTCTCGTAATGGACACTCCACCCCAAAGCTCCGATATAAATTCCATCGAAAATTTATAGAAATACCTGAAGAAAAAAGTCTGGGAACACACCATTTCCTGTAAAGATGAATTGAAAAAAGTATTTTTGCAGGAATAAAAAAATATTGAAATTAATTTTTGTGAAAAAATTAATTTATGTCTAAGTTTCTTAAAATGGTTATAAAAACAAGGACTTGCATATAAAACAATTATTCATTTGAAATATTTACTAGTTTTTAAAATTTTCTTATTCTTCCGAGTTTGGCTTGTGCATTATTTTTCTTTTATTTTGCTTTTTGCCATAATATCTGGTTAAAATGAATTTAATTTTTGTTATTTGCTTTCATAATTGCAATAAATATGCTATTGAAAATTCATTTAAATAAATTTCTTATCATTTTTAGTTTACAAATTTTGATTGTATTAGTATTTTTTCCTTGGTGTCCGAGTTTGGCTTGGAGCGACTGTATGAAAACTTCGCTGAATTCTTAATTTTCATAAACCTGAAGAAATCTTACAGAAATATATATATATATATTAGTTTTGCGTAGAACTCCTATTGATGCTATTACAATTCCTCTATTTTTCCATATCTTTTATTAAAAAATGATTTATTTTAATGCCTTAGAAGAGTACCTAGACAGGAAATGAACATAATCCAGTTCGTCATTCGACCAAGGCCTTAGTAGCTTCATTTTTAATTTTCCTGTGAATAATCCCTGTTTATTTCAAAGTTAAAAGAAAAAAAAAAATATAGTGTCGCAAATTGCGATAATTTGACTTCCATTCTAAATTTCTTTTCTTTACTTAATCATCTGTACCTATGCGAATAGTTCAATTTAAATGTAAAACGGTGCATTGTGAAATCCTCCGGAATTTAGCTAAAGCGCTTTCAAGCCTTTTGAATTTCGAGTATATCGCTGCTTTTTTGAGCAAATTATAAACGGTTGCATGTTTTCTGCATGATAAATCTAGCAATAATGATAGGTTCTTGTATGTGGGATTTGATATCCACCAACATCCAAATGAACTTGCTTGTGGCAGCCTAGAATTAAAATAATATAAAATTAGCAAGGCAACGTTTCCCTTCATTGAAAATATTTTAAGAGGCAGTTATCTACATTTCTACTAATAGCAAAGATCAGGTATGTATCGGCACTCTCCAGAACGAACCATTTGAACTTATCTCCCAAATCTGGTATACATATATACTTTAAAGGGTACAAATGCGCACCTCAGACCAATTTCTTTAAAACTTTCATTAAAATCTTTACTAAGAGTTAATCAGAATTTGGGAATTTTTTGAAATAACTTTCCGAAATACTATTGCATAAAGGAATTATTACTTTTTCAAAGTATAAGAATTTTTTTCTAATAATACCATTTGCTTGTCCAATAGAACTTTTCCAAAGTCGAGGATTTCTTAAATACTTAAAATTAGAGAAATAGAAATCTCAATTTCATGATCATTACATTTTGTGAACGCGTTCAAAGCCGTGGGCGTCACCGATGGCTCTTGTGAAATAAAATGATCAAAACGTGACTATATACCACACCATACTTCTTGTAGATAATATTTCAGAGTTATATTTACCGGATGTAAAAAAGCTCACTGTGGCACCACAGGAAAACCTTGTAAAACTATAAAAGCTTTCAACAACGGAAACTTTTACAACGTATTTGTGCGAAAATATTTGTAGTAATGCCAATGAAAGTTCATTTATATCCCCTTCATCTGATGTGAAGTGTTATTAAAATCATAGGACTATAATATCTTGATATGTTAGGCAAAGATCCTGTGTTTTGACACGCAGTTATGTGTTCATATATTTTAATATTCTATTGCGCTTTTAACATAGATGTTGCATCATCATTTGGTGCAGCTTGGTCAGCTCTAGCCCTTGTACCATAAAATATTATTCATTCATTCTTTTACATTTCTTGTGTTATTGTAAAGCTAAACAAAGCAACTCCAGGGTTAATTTTTATTATTGTAAAATGACTATTGACTTGTCTGGTAAAAATAATGACTGGTTTGGTGGCCCATATTAAAGAGGCGCAGTAGAATCCCACTTTATCAAGCATAATTCGTTCCCGAATTTTCTTCGTAATACGAAATACCTGCGAAGCGAAAAGATATTTTCCATGTGAATGAAGATAAAATAACAATGTTCCAATTAAAAAAATTGAAGAAAAAAAGTATAATTCTTACTGCAATTTATAATTTTCCCAAATATTAATCTGAATTTCCTTTCCAGCTCGCCATTCTGCAAAAAATAAATTGGACTACAACGGAGTGCCACCTTCATCTTCATACCCGATTCTCATTATGTGATGGATTGCACACATAGAAACTCGTCGCTACAAGCGTCATTCTTCCAATTTCTCCACTGAAAAAGTACTGCTGGATCCAGACTGGTGTGAGGAAAAACTTCATCTGAATCGCATCACACCGTGCCATGCCATTTTTAGATGAATGAGAAAGATATTTTCTTATTGATTTCCTACTCTATCGTATTAGACTAACCAGGTATGTCTATGTAATTGTGGTATCTCACCCGCTTAGCGATTGCATGCATCGAATATTCAGAAGTTGTAAATGTTTCTTCCTTATTCTTTCAAAATACCAGAGTTTTAGGTTTTAATGCCTTCCAAGAATATACAAGTGGAGCATATTTAATACCAATCGAAATAATTTTAAAAGTACACGACAGACAATTTGAATAAGAAGCAATCGAGTCCCTTCCCAGAAATGAATGAACCGCAAAGCAAGAGTAACTTGGAAATAATTATAATCCCCTGAAGTTAAAAACGAAAGTTGAATATATTTCCTGATACAATAATTATTATTCAAATCATTAAAGTGAATTTTCCAAAATCGCCCAAAATGTTATTCAGATTTATTTCAATAATTTTCGCTATTTTTTTTCTTTGGAGATCAACTATACCCCGAATATGGATTCTTCATAAAGGGCTTTTATTTAAATCCCGGTATAGTTTCATCTCGGTATATTTCTAATTTATACAGAGAATTTCATCGTACTTGCATACAATTCTTGTAGCTTCTTCCTAATACCGCTTTTACTTATTTCAGGCAATATATTATAACGCGATCTAATTTTGCTGATTATATGCTGTTATTCAAACTTTTGCTTATGAATAGTGATACGGAAAATCGCGAATTGAGTAGTACAAATTAAATTTTTCAGCTGGAGAAATTGTCAAAGTCAGTTTGAATACTTAATCGAAAGATGAATTTGGGTGTTGCTGCACCTAAAAATTAGTTTTATATTGGATAATTGATGTCAGGGTCAAGGCAGAATTTCAACGAATCCAAGAACTGTTTTGTAAGAAGAGGAATAAAATATTGGTACACATTTTAAAACTCCAAGCATTAATGCTATTAATTTCCTGCACGATAGAACTGAACGATTTCATACTTTCTATATTTAAAAAAATGATTTAGTGCTAAATGCTTAAGAACATCTCGGAAACTTCGAGGTGAAAAAAATGTTGATGAAAACGAAACTTTCCTTCTGGATGGTAAAAATGTAAAAGCAGATAGGGAAAAGAATTTTTTTAGCCTTACAAATAGCTTTGTCGAATTTTTTAAAATGATTGATTGATTCCTAATGAGCAATAAGTCAACTTTTTCAATTCTATCGTAAATAGGGGCAGAAAAATATAAAAAAAAATTATTGAAACTAATTATTTCTTTATCATTTCGAAGGGTTTAATGGCATTGTTTTGTAAATAGAGTAGGAATGAAATTCTTCTCGTTAATTTGTATCTGGAATTTTTAGTGCATATTGAAATTGCCGATCGTTACCTCAAACATTCTCTTGCTGTTTGAACTAATTTTTGTTTCTCTTTAAATTTTCTTTAATTGCGCAATCCTCTTTCACAAAAAAATAAGGTAATTATTTAAATTTCTTTTTATTAGTAGTATAGGTTTTTCCAATTTATTTTGATATCATTGGAGTTAGCTTATATTAATATTAACAGAATATAAATTCGATAGAAAAAAACTCTAAATTGCATTAACATATTTTGTATTTTTAAATTCTTATATATTATATTTAGGGCTATTTATTTAGTATTTAATTTTATTTCTTACTGCTCTTCTTTATTCCCTCAAATCATGTATTTTCAGGCATGCTAACACATGAAATTAGCTGTTATAACATTTCAGTGAAAATGTATTATAATCACTTTCCGCCTGAAACTAACTTCGTTAAATTAACGTTAGAATTCAAACTGTTATTAGTTGAAATTTAGAAATATAAATCTAGGTTTGTATCCATCTGAGCACCACCTATATTTGAAATATTTTCAGATCGTATATTTGAAAGAATTTTAAAAAATGCCAATAAAAATGTTAATAGTGCTCCATGCCTCGCATCAATTTCTTGCATCCAAATATGTATTTTTAAATTTAAAAATCAAATCATTCGTGAATTATTCAATACAAACATCGCATTAATGAAAATTTTATTTATTCATAATGTATTTTGATTGCAATGAATCGAATTTGTTCAGAGACAATAATCGGGAATTGGTTGAGATCCGATTTGGCCAAGCTGGTATTGCACTTTGAGAGAAATCTAACATTAAAATTTATAAATTGGCAGGAAGGCAGTACAAGGGATAGAAAATTTTCTTATGGAATTTCGAAAGTTAATGCTTTCAAACAAATGACGGAACTTCTTCTATTTACTATTCTACTATGTTTGAATAAATGTGCCGCTCATCAAAGTAAGCAAGAAAACCCCTGGGTCCAGTATTTTTTAAATTCCGTTTTGGGGCTAATTTCAATGCTAAATATTTGATCTCCTCAACGCAAGGGGGGGGGTACTGTCATATGTTTTGCTCATAGTTTGAAATGCACAATGCGAATGAGAAAATTGTCTAGTAATGTACATTGAATATGGTATGCAATGATTGCAACATAGTCGAAAATGGAAATGGTCAATGGGAGATATGAAAGTTTGATCAGTTACTTTCTCATCGGTTAGGGATAGAAATCATTAGCTGGACCAATTATCGAATACTATATTTCATGCTGAGAATTTACTGTAATTTAATGTTGTTGTTTATGAAGTTAGTAGCACACGTAATGAATTTGTGAGGGTATGAGAATTGTGGACTGGAGTTATTGTTGGCAGTGCGGATGACACTTTGGGAGAATCATGGACAGGAGGTGTAGCTGGTGGCTTGGATAATACGTGAATTGTTTCGAAGTTGTTTGACGAAGACATAGTTGTGTGCCTGGATTGTAGTTACGAGGGTGATGTTGGCAGCAGCTTGGGAAACGTGTGTGAATTGGGATTTTGAAGCATGTTGGAGGTAGCCTAAATTGTGATTTCGAGTGGTGTTGGCGGCGGCCTGGGTAATGCCTGAATTGTGATTTCGAGAGTGGTTGTTGGCGTCCGGCCTGGGTAATGCCTGAATTGTGATTTCGAGAGTGGTTGTTGGCGTCCGGCCTGGGTAATGCCTGAATTGTGATTTCGAGAGTGGTTGTTGGCGTCCGGCCTGGGTAATGCCTGAATTGTGATTTCGAGAGTGGTTGTTGGCGTCCGGCCTGGGTAATGCCTGAAATGTGATTTCGAGAGTGGTGTGTGTTGGCGGCGGCCTGGGTAATGCCTGAAATGTGATTTCGAGAGTGGTGTGTGTTGGCGGCGGCCTGGGTAATGCCTGAAATGTGATTTCGAGAGTGGTGTGTGTTGGCGGCGGCCTGGGTAATGCCTGAAATTTGGTTTTGGACGATTGGTGATGTGCGAAATATGTTTGATTTGTGGTTCGAGGTTGGCCTTGTGTTGATAATTATGTATAAATTGATATTTCGGAAGTGGTGTTAGCGGTGTGGATAATGAGTGTCTGCATTATGATTGGAGCAGTGTGGATAATGCGTGTGTCTGAATTGTGATTTCGAGGGTGATATTGGCGGTAGCGTGGGAAATGCGCAAATTGTGGTTTCGGAGTAGTGGTGGCGTGGTGCGTGTATGTTGCCACCAAAAGATGTATTGGTGGCTACGTGGCTTAAAGCATGAATTGTTTCAGAATAGATGTTGGTGACGTAGATAACAGGTGCTGGTTTGCTTGAGTTCGAATGATAAAAATTTAAAATACTAAATGGGAAAAAAAATCAGTGATATAATTGTGTACTACCCAAAAAGGCAAAACTTGTTTTCATTTAACCTAGTTTAGTTTCACATCACGAACAATATTTCGATAGTAAGAAGGAAGAGCTTGAAATATTGCTTTGAAGTAGAAAAATAATTGAAAAAATGTTTAAAAGAATGCTTATGCAATTTAAAAATAAACTGGGTTTAAGATTTAAGAAGGGCTTTGTTTATAAATTAAAATGAAACTTTTTGAATCCCATTCAACCGGCTGTTACGGGTTTTTTTTCTGATGGCTATAAGACTCAATAATAAAGACGATCTTCATTTTGCTTTAGAAAAATCAATAGAAATGTTAAACAATTAATGGATAGATAAATCAACTGAACTATTGTAATTTGTTTCGTGACAATTATTTCAAAAATGCTTTAGTAATGAGAACTCGAATCTCAAGTCAATAAATGCAATCCATAATAGTTGTAACTAATAACTGATGTTCTGTATGATGCTAGAAGAGTCGACGCATAAAAATTTAATACATACTTTCTAGGCTGAGGAGCAGAATCGATTCAAATTCATATTTCGTTAAGAGATTTGGCTGACAAAAGTCCTAGAAATCCAAAGCTTATCCGTTTAAATAGCGTTTCTCGAGTCCAATAAAAATACTTGGAATCCTCATAAATTTAATTGAAATATTTTTATGGACCTTTTTTCAAATATTTGCAATTTCTTCGAATAATATTCGCATATTCTCATTTAGGAGGCATAGAAGCAAATGATAGCTAACTGGAATTAACCTTAAAATTATTTCAAAATATTTAGAACTCAGATTGAAAGTTGTCTTTTAATCATCCTTTAAATATTTGTTAGTTCTTGCCATCTAGAACAATAAAAGCTCCGTTTCCATAATGTTCATTTCTGAAGTATTTCGGTCTTTTAACCACTTTTCTTTATAAGTATTGGAATTAAAATCGGTATATTTTACTATCTAAATAATCTTGTCACCCTCTATTTTATTTTCGTTATTCTTTATATATGTTAACTATTCCTCTAGTTGACGCAGTAATTTGACATTCCATAGAAAAAAAGTGCGATTCGATTTTGTATATCGGTCAATCCTAAAATAAGCTTTTTTGAGATGGAAGGCATGCAATTTCTTCTGGCTGAAGTAGCCGAGTTTATTTGAACTTCTTAACTTCGAGAATTTAGAAATTTAATTTGTTCCTTATCACAATCAAAAGGAATTTTGAATAGCCTCGTATATCGAATGCGGGAGAATTTTAATGTTATTTGAATGCTAAGTCAATTATCGGCTAGAACAGGCACAGGGAGAATTTAAACAATTGCATAAATTAAGTATTAGAGATTAATTTATTGGGTATTCGAATTGAAGAAAGCGCATTAAAATGAAGTTTTCTGGATTTATTTAGACATGCACTTTATATTTAGGTACATGAAGAAAATTGCTTTTCTCAAATCTTAAAATACTGTTTTAAGACAAAGCTGTTTGTTGTATTTGAATGTAACTTTGCTTATTGTAATTTTTTAAAAAAAGCATGAGATGATCACATTTCTGTAGGTTTTCACTTTTGGAAATTTAAAAACGATAATATTTAGTTTCTGAATAGACAGAATAGACTATGCTCTGAACATTAAGTTTCGATTCAGTTTATTCTACAAAAGGATCTTCCGTCAGAATAATACTCGCATATATCTGAAAACTAATCATTAACAGTCAGTTGTCCTTTAAAATATTTTAAAATAATTTGAAAGTCTAACTTTAATTAAAATCTGAACGGTTGATGCCTAGATTGAATATGGAAGTAACCTTATTAATATCTGGATATTCCATACATGTTGTTTCTAAACGACGTGAATACCACAATTATATGGATTTTACATGGTACAGTCTCAAAACGGCAGGGTTTTCCTGTGCCATTTTCTACAAATGTGCTGAGTGAATTTGGCTAGTTCTTTGCATAAAAATAATAGGAACATTACAGATCTTCTATTTAAACTGTTTCACTGATATTACACAATTTCTGTTGAAATATAAACTTTTTCACTCATTTAAATGAAATGAAACTCCATAGATATCATCAACGAAGCCAAGTTGTCTGCAGTTGTTCTTGGAGCTTTTAACTATAGGCATTTGTGTTTACTGGAACTATGGCAATACATCATTTCTCATATGTAGAGTTACTTTTTCAGCTGTAGACAAATAGCACATGTAACAGCTGTCTGGATTTCCAGAAAGGGTTTTCGTTTTCAGTTTGGTACAGAAGTAATATCGGTAAGTTGCACTATTTAAGATAATAAACATAATGAAATGAAAATTAAATGCAATCATTTGATTTATCAATTAATAATTAGAACTATAACAATTCATTTCTCTCTTTTATTAGTTATTCACAGGCAAGACAACCTAGGACTCTGAATCAATGCCATTTTGCTTGATAAACGATGCCGTTTAACATCAGTATTTTCTCGCTTCCTTATACATGCCATCCATCTAGATAAATTATGATTGGAAAATGATGTTGGAGCATCAGAAATTCAAGGACTTGGTAAGTTTTCAAATTGTATTAAACTGGCAAAGCGATATGGCTTTTGGAAACAAATATAATTGGTTCGTATAGAAAAAAAATTCCGGAGGCTACAAAAAGATGCGAAACATAATTATTTGGAAGAAATTGTAATTTTTTTTTTCAGATACTTCCCATCAAAAGGACTACAGGAATTGAAATACGTGTCATACCGTGAAATTAATTTCTATTCGTGGGTCTTGAATTGTTTGCCAGAGAAGGGAGTCAACATGTGATGTCGTCGACTCTAAAGAAATATTGCTTGGGCAGGAACATTTTAGATCTATCCCAACGTTTATGATAGGGCAAAAAGATTACTTTTAGGTAAGTTTGTTTCGTCTCTGTATGGTTGGCGTTAAATTTACTTTTTGAAATGACCACAAACGTATTACTATTTGAAAAATCAATAAATTATTTTTTGATCCTTTATTACCGTAAGTTAAGAAGCTTTTTCTTAAGGCCATCAAACTTTTTTCAATCATCTAATAAGATCCTATAAAATTTGAATTGAAACCTGACAAAAATAAAATTGAATGGTTCTTAAATCAGAAATTTCATATTTTTGGTCTAGGCGTGTTGTAGATGTTTTTGAAAAGAATTCTAATTGTAGGCGAACAAACCTTATTATATATAATCAATAATTGTGTTTAAAGAAAAATTAATAAATTGAGTGCTCTATTTATTTTCTTAAATGAATGCGATATCTCTCGGGAAAAAAAATGGGATTGTCTTTTATAGAAATAATAAATGAAATGATTAGATGAATTGTTTTGCAGATGTATTTCAAATAATGTGAACATTTTCATTTTTATAGAGAAAGAAGAATAGATGCGAGTTTGAAGAGATTTTTCTAATGAAAAAAACCGAATTCATTTCCTTTCATCAATGAAAATCGCAAGCGAATTCTCTTCTGGTTTTTAAATTATCGCTGTATATTGAAGGAGCAAAACTAAATTGCATATATTCCTGCATTTCACCGTATTCTTGATGCATGGTTCCATATCCCTAGTTTTAAATTATTTAACTTTTTTTTTTTCAGATATTGATCGAAATAACGACTGCTGAACAAGAAATCTGAATCCTTCATTCGGTTATGGGAATTTAGACCCTTTTAAAATTAAATTTTGAACGGAGATCCAACAGATTCAATTGATAGTTCTTAAAAGGCTTGAAATACTAAACAAAGTTCAAGATGAATCGCCTTTAGTACTCAAATTATAGAACTTAAACCCAATCTGCACAGTGGATTGAAAGCGAAAGAAACGTTTATAATCTCTCCTTATTCCAGACAAGTGGCTTCTAAGGGACGAGGTCAGAGTTATGAGTGTTTAACATGTGTAATCTGTGATAAGAAAATCATGGTGATTTCATCGGATACTGTTGTCAACAAAGGAACAAATGTGAATTCAAATGATTTTTGGAGTCATGCCAGCAAGAGCTTGCGAGATAACATCCGTTTTCACCACTTTACTTATACATAGTGAAGCAGAGCGTCTCTTAAATCAACATCATATGCATTTGATACTACAGCAACATACAGTGCGAAGAATACGTCTGATGACATTAATTTGAACAGCACCATAACGGTGCTCCCCTCTGCGGAATGAATGACCTTCATAGTTCCAGTTACAAATTCTATGCATAGAGAATGTCTGGATGCCCAGGAAAGAATGGTGATATAGTGATTTGGGTAAGCGGTATAAATTTAAAATCGTATCAAAATGAATATTGGATACAATCATTTGATTTGACAATCAAATAAATAAAAATGTACTTTTTATTTTGGATAGACAGCTTATTGATTCCATTTTTCTAGGGAAAAAAACCCATCAGAACTTGGAATCGTATAGCTTTTTCGATTCCATAATCTAGCCATCAAAACAAATTGTGCTTCATTCGGGGAAGATATTCTCTTAAGATGACATTCATGGACGTGGTAAGTTCCTGAATTATAATAATCTCAAAAATTTGACTTTGGCGAATCTTCTTATTTGGGACCTTCAAAAAATGTCTTGAAGCAGTAAAGATACCAAAACAATAACTTCCTCGAAATCGAAAGTCTACCGCATGTTGTATTCACAAGAGATACGTTGCATGGCCAGAAACCTTTCCGACCTGCGCATGTGTGAGATAAGTAAAAGATGTTTACGTGTCATTTTGTTTCGTGTCTTCCTTCATCCTCGAGTTAAGTCTTTTTGAAACGAATCAGACTTACTGCGGTTAATATTTAAAATCTTCGTTAACCGTTGTAATCGGTACATACTGATATTAGTAAGGTCGCAAGTCATTTTCATGTATTTAAAAGACAATAAAGAAAATTTCATCTAAAAACCTACGAAAGAAATATTTTTCAAACGCAATTTGGGTCATGTTTTTTTCCTCTGCACGCATGCATATGTTTAGAGGGCCCAAGATTGTTTTGCGAATGTTTTGAGGACATGGAAGAATAACCTATTGACTACACGTTTGAATACAATGACTGTGACTACTGGAGGACTATTTGAGCATTCATTATTCGCGCCACTTCTCATCCTCGGAGAATAAACCTTTCAGAAAAACGGAAGATCCTGAACGAAATTATTTATTTAGCTAATGATTTAAATGCGATTTTAAAATTATAAATTTCACTTTTAAAACGAGAATAGGCAAGTAAAGGGAGGTATTACGAAATCTATATTTTAAAAGAATTTTTATTATCACTTCTATGAATAACGAAATGGTAAATAAGTTCTTTTTTTAGACTTTTGAATCATTGTTTTAAAGAGCAAAATAAAGTCGCTTCTATTTCAGCATTTAATGTTATTCTTGATATTTTCAGATTTATATTAATTCAAATATTTAATCTTTTCAGATATTGACAATCGGATATTTAATCTATACAGACATTGTTTTGACTGAAATGATCAAAGGATACAGTGGATGACATCCGGAATCTTCAGCAAGTGCATATTTGAATTAGGAGCAATGAAGTATTGGAAGGAAATCCAACATACGCAGTTTATAATATTAGACCAAACCCAAAATGCTTGTATTGTACCAAAATATTATCAATGATCTTCATAGTGGAAATGTGAATACATACGTAGTTAGCGATATTTTAGGATATCAATACATGTTTTATTCTTCTATTTTTAAGGTGTAGAATATTTATATATTTCTGGAGAATTCTTTCAATCAGTGAAGTAATTCTTTTTGAACTTGGAAAACATTTAAGAGCAGAGAATGTACATCATTCAGAACATGTTTGGCATATAAATCAATATTTCATCCTTAAAAATTTTTTGGAATTGTTATTCATGTACCAACTTAATAGCCTTTGGTACATTTTATTTCTTAAAAGTTGACACTTGTTTTCTACTCCTTTAGAAGCAAGCGGTTTTAAAACAAGATAGATTTCTGATAAATTATCTCAGTAAATTTCAATTTGATAGTATATTTTATATTTATCTAAATCCAATTTTCAACAATACTAAAAGTTTAATTCTTTTCCACATGTATGAATTTCATGTGCAACCATAATCTCTTGTTACATTCTGGTAAGTTAACAAGCATATTTGTCACTGATACAGAAACATAGGCAGGATCCCAACGACTAACATAGTACTGTAATTACATAAAATAAAGAATAGACCTAATTTTCATGGTACATTTCTCAATCATTGTCAATGTAGAATGCATATTTGCGCTTGTGATTTTGTTAAGATTATTTTTCATCTATTGTCATAACATAATCTAAAAATTTAAATTCCAATTATCAACTCATTAGCTCATATTTCTTCATATTTGCATAACTGTTTTCTGAATAGTTTTTAATTTATTAAGAAATTTTATGAAATTGGAATTCTGTATTTTCATTTTGTACTTAATGTCAATGCTGGGGAAAACAACTTCATTATTTCATTCATTTCTAGAACTTCACATTTTGCTTCTGAAATGAGTTAGCACAAATTCAATATATTTACTCGAATTATCATACGAGTATAATTGTAATATGAATGTATTTTGCTTTTCATAAGAATTTTCATATTCGCTTTTGAAATATTATTTTATGCTGAACGTCCGTTATGTGTTCTCAAGTTTTTAAAATATTTTAGATGTATTTTGGCTTTAAAGAAAGATAACAATGAAATTTAATATTATATGGAATATGTATGTTTATCTAATTTAAAATACTTGAATAGCCATTACTATCTAGAGGGGTATGCCTCTATATTCTGTATGAAAGAAAAGACTAAAAATGCAATGTAAACATTTTTGTTTTGCTTTCTTAAAGATTATTTAAAGTTGAAAAATATTAATAGAAAATATTCTTTTAAACTTTGTTATGCGTTTGCCCACATGAAATAGCGTTGAGCATCAAAAAGATGTTTTATGACTATAGTTTGAATTTGATTTTCGAGACTAATTTTTCTTAAATTGTGATAAAATTTCATAAAATGCCTAGCATCAATTTAAAAACATGGTATCAATGTTTGTTAATTGAAATATAATTTCAACACATTCAGAAAAATGTTAACATAATCTTTATAGCTATATTAAATAAGTATCGGTTCATTGTATCCATTTGCAGTTATTTTTGAAAATCGGGCTTTTATTCTTGTTAAATATATTTAAAAAATTTATCACTTATTTTTAATAAATTGAGTTATAGTTATAAGATTAATGGTAAATTTGAAGTACTAAACATAACTTCTAAATCTCAGCTGCTGCTTTCGATTTTACTTAAATCAGCGGATAGAGGATACTTTGATTGGCTCGGCCGGCCAGCCAATCAAAATGTCCTTCGATTCTTCAAAAGCATTTGATCATTGTGCCTGATCACCACAATGATCAATATGCCTTCGCAGAAAATAATTCTCCCGCGTGATTAACTTGAATCGAAATTCTAAAAAAATGTACGCGATTATAATGAAATATGTGTTGAGAAAGAAAGTGAATGGATGCGATGAATATTGAATAATATAATGTGGATGTCTTTCTTTTATTAATAAAATACGAGAAAATTGGGGATTCAGAATTATCAGCTTTGCAGAAGCATTAAATTTCGATTTTTATTCCAAGTTATTTGAAATATTAAATTTTCAATTATTTTAAGTTGAATTATGCATTGCACGTTTTTTTAAACCAATATTCAAGTTGCATTCTATCTCTATGTAGTAATTTATATAAATATGGTGTTTCTTTAATTATATTTTAAGAAACAATGCTTGTATTCAATTTCCCAATTCCAGTATATCAATTTTATGTTAAATAAAAACTTTACTTTTAAAATTGTTTGAATTTTTGTAATGCTGATTGTATAAAATAGCAATTTCATATATGTTTATCTTTATTTAATTTGATACCTGTAGTGGATTCTTAATTCAATGTAGTAATATTCTACTTTTTATGTTATAATCTTGTAAATGATTAGTTTTTGTATATTAAATTTGCAAATAAAGCTTGTGTATTTCGAATTCAATTTCGTATTTCATTATAAAATATTCCTGTCTCCTTTCGAATAATTGTTTTGTCAAATTTTAAATTTTCTAGAATTACTGTTCTAAAAATTCGTAGACTGAATTAAGACTGTATATATATACACAAGTGGTTTGAAGAATTTTATAATGGTTCTAATTAAAAGTAGAGGCACAAGAAGAATTAATATTTATTTTTTCAATACTTTATCTGAAGTAATTTTATTAGTTAAAATTTAAATGCAAGTCATCAGAATTTAATTTTATTGCAGAGTATAGATAAGATAAATTAGAAATGGGTCATGCCCTAGAAATATTGTAGTAGAAATGAACGAATGGAATTTTTGTCTGGTTCTTTTTAACATGGTGTTTATAGAAATTTCGGTGAATTAAAATCGGATCCAACCTCATTCGAATTGAAAGCTAAAATCTATTTGTATGTTCGTTCCTGTTTCCTAATTGGTTAAATTTGAGGTCCTTAACTTGGGAAAAAAAAGGCATTTTTTAAAACTTTGAGAGTGTTTGATGCGAATTGTAAAATTTGTTTTGAAATTTCACTGTATTATTGATCTATTTTCATGTAAGGATTTATCTGAAAATAAGTTAACCGATTTCAACAAAAAGAAATTTATTTCTTAAACATTACATATTTATTAACGCATTTAAATGTAACTTTTTTTTTTCCTCTTGATATGTTGATTTTTACTCTTTTTTAGATTTGTATATTATGAATAAATAGAATTTTCACTATTGTAAAAATTCGATTTCTTCCTATCGGTATCAAATCTGCTGCATCAAATCGCAGTCGGTATCGAATTTCTTAGTTGCTAAATTAAGTGACCAACTACTAAGCAAAGATCGTTAAACTAGGTAATTTAATATAAATAAGAACTGCATAATTATGAAATTAAACATTTTATCAGCGTATTAACGGGAAAATTTTATTAAATCTGGCAGTCGAAATAAAAATCGTAAATGTGTGAAATATGGATAGAAAAGTTTCCAATAAACTGAAATCGTATTTGCGTTCCTGACGCATTTAAATTTTATTAAAAATTTGGAATTTTGATTCTTATGATATTCTGTTGATTAGAAGCAGAAGAAAGCCCCGTAGCTTTAACCGGGAAAAGAACAGTTTTCTCAGTGAAAAAAAAATAGCTTTAGATTTCTAGGCATGGGAGATTTATGCAGTGACCATTTGAAAAACATTAAAAGCATTTATTCTATACAGAAAAAAACACACACGGGTATATTACTGTAAATTATTTAAAAAGAACATCAACACCATCCGAATAATTCTCTACAAAGAAGCATGCATGCCGCAAATGTCTAGCACATAACGAAGGCGCATTTTTGACATCTTACTTAACGGCAAATTGTATTTTAGGAGACATAGAAAATAAGCATTCAAAATCTAACACTAAAAATTCTAATTAGTAAATATATTTAATATTTCTCTACAAAATGTAATGCACAATAATAGTAATAATTCTTTCCAAGCATAAATGTTTTTATATTATCTTCTAATAAGTTCTTATTTTAAGTTGTTTTAACAAAATATGGATCTCAAAGCAATACTCTAAAAATGTAAGAAACTGAAGGGAATATTTTAGATAATTTCAAATTTTAATGGCCCTTATAATGTGTTTGAATTTTTATTGAAAATATAAGAAAATATTTCTGATTGCATTGTCTTAATCTCTTTACAATCTGCTCATTCATTTTCGATTTTAAAAAAATTCCCTGCATTTCTTACATGAATGAAATGGTCAGTAAAATCTTATTTTTATTTTTTGATATTTAATGTGTTTCATAATTCATGGTTATAAATATTATGAGATGAAAAATTTCTCAAGCATGTAGATGGTGTCATTTTAAATCAACTTTTAGAAAAATGAATATATTGAGACTTAAAAGTTTACATTAAATGTGTTAAAATTAAGATAATAAAATTAAGATAATTTTGACACTCTTAAAATGTCTCATTAGGAGGTGAGGAAAATTTTTCTTCTTTTACACGAGGGAAAGTGTAAAATATCATTTTTCACAACTTTTATTGAAAATTTCATGTTTCAAAGTTCAGAAAAAGCGGATCTCTTATTTCACATTTCATAACGATTTTGATTATGAATATTGTATAAGACGATCATTTGGAATAAACATTTCTGGCAACAACTTATTATTGAAAATGGGAAATATCGTATATCAATTTTATTCCTCTTTCAAAATATAGCGCATAAACAAACTGTGGATTGATTGAAGAATATGCTCTTACGCTTTCAAAAAAGAAATTTTCCTATTGCCTAACTCAAAATTATTGAGAAAATATAGGTATTAAATTGTCTAAATGTAAAATAAGCAATACCACTAATCGGAAAGGGAAAAATACTCCTATCATTACTTTCACGTGGAAAGAAGTCTCCGAAAGAATTCCCGGAAAAACACATAATGTTTCATATAATTCTAAAGTAAAATTGCTAGTAAGAAAAATACCTATGGACGCAGTAAGAAATTTCAAAGTCATTAAATATATCTGTGTCAACAATAAATAAAATAATAAGTCTAAATTTATATCTGTAAAAAGCTAAAAAAATCTAAAGGATCTCCAGTTTTCCTCAATGCATATGGCTCAACACAAAATAAATCGTCGAACCCTTTCTGAAATCTATTTAATAGGAGAAACATTAAATACTTTGTGATCCTCAAAGATGCATGGGTTTACATAAATCAATGTAACGTAAAAGGTCAATTTATTTTCAAATATTAAGTGAAAAAACATACAAACACGATTATAGCCTATTCGACGGATAATAAACAAGTAAAGCATTCGTATGGTACTGTAGCAGATTGTTACGAGCGAGGATAGAACCTGAGTCCTTGTGGTTCGCAACCCAGTAACATGACCACAATACAAAAGCAATCGCTCGGTAGTGTAGCTGTTAACTGGCTTATCAGCTTTCACCACAGATTCTCCCTCCAGTGAGTCGGAGATGAGAGGAACGATGTGGCTGTTGAGTGGTGATGTATTAGCCGTTGAATCTAATGCGCCTGTACCCATTTGAAAAGCGCAAAGCGTTATGGCGGGCATGTGTGGTTGCTGATGCTGTTGCGCCAAGTGAGCCTGACGGCTTTGTGTTGCTGCGTCAAGTGAGCCTAAAGACTTTGATTTGCTATGGGTAGATGGAGCCACAACACCTATAGGAAGATTGACGGTTCATCGTTCGAGGTCACCAATATAGCATTGTTACGAGCGAGGATAGAACCTGGGACTTTATGATTCGCAGCCGGGTAACATGACCACAATACAAAAGCAATTGCTCGGGTAGCGCAGCTGTTAACTGGCTTATAAGTTTTCACCACAATACCCACATTCCTCATATTTTATTAACAGGTAGAATTGATATTTTTATCTGAAATAGAAAAGATTCTTTAATTCAACGTAATTTATAGGCAGCATTTACAAAAAAAAAGATTCTTCAAAAATTAATAACATTTACAAATACTGTTTATTTCTTTAATTTCAATTTAATTATCCTCAAAATAGTTGAGTAATTATTGCCAGTTTCTGGAGTGTCAGGAAATTAATTTTAAATTTACCAACCACCTATCGTATGAACATTTTGTTATCATGTTTTCATCTGCTATTAAAATTGTTTTTTATAAAAATGCCTCAATAACCGTTTTACTTTTATAATTTCTCATATCTTCTTTAAAAAATGCATAATCTACAATCGTAGGATATATGATGAAAGTTATTATCGAGAGAGGATGATTTTTTTTAATTTAATTTTTTTTCGCCATTGCACTCCAGATTAATTCTAAGGTTATTACGAATTATTGAAATAGTTATGCTTCAAAAATAAATTTTTATCTGAAAATATCAATATAATTAATGAAATCTTTAAAATCACATCTTGCGCATGCGCAGAAATCGCACCATTTCATAGCACTGTGCTTTAGAATAGAATCCCGTCCTATTTCATGCTATAATTTTTTAATCGAACTTTGAAGGTTGACTGTAGATGGCGCTCGAACAATGTGTGAACTGATGGATTAAGCTAATTTGCTTTTAAGAGCATTCCATATATCGCAGGTTCAAATCTGAGAGACGACCAATAGTTTTATATAATATTTTCTTCTTTTTAATTCAGTTTGTATATTAAAATCAAATAATAATTCAAAGTTTACAAAGAATTTTTAAAATGGTTATGCTTCTAAAATTTAATTTCTATCTCAAAATATCAATATAATTAACATAAATTTTAAATTCCACATCTCGCGCATGCGCTAAATCGTCCCAACTCTTAGCAGCACTCAGCCAACACACAGCAGAATCCTATCCCATTTCAAGATACGAATTTTTAAATTAACCTTGAAAGTGAAATGTAGATGGCGCTCGAAAGAAAACTTATTTGATGGATTGACCAGTTCTTTGCATTCTGTTGATCACATGTTCGTATATGGTAGACGAAGAATAATTCTATGTATTTTATCTTGATTTTTAATTTATTTTCCACATTACACTGCAGACTAATTTTAAGGTTGCAACGAATTATTGAAATGGTCATACTACCAAATATAAATTTTTATATGAAAATATTAATATAATTATTAAGAGTTTTTAATTCCACACATTGCGCACGCTCAGAAATCACTCCTATTCATAGTAATGGGCTTTTAAACAAACATTCCATCTTATTTCATAATATTATTTTTTTCATCGAACCTCAAGGTTTGATTGTAGATGACGCTCGAACAATGTGTGAACTGATGTATTAAGCGGCATTCCTTTTCAGAGCTTTCGGCATAAGGCAGGTTAGAATCTCAGAAACGAAGAAAAAATATATATAATATTCCGTCATTTTTAATTTAGTTTGTACATAAAAATCCAAAATAATTCAAAGGTTTCTAAACACTTATAAAATCTGTATACTTCCAAAATTTAATTTTTATCTCGAAATATCAATATAATTAATATAATTTTTAACTTTACGATAATTATAAAATAATATTAAAAATAAACTTGACTCTTAAAAATTTCTCTTGAATATAGAAATATTTTGACATTAAATTTTATTTTAGAAGTATAAGATTTGGAATAGTTCTTAGTAAGTATGGGAATAATGGATAAAAAACCTAAAATAAATTTTTTTAAAAAAAGAAAAGAAAAATATATTTAAAAAATCCTTATTTTCGAGACTCGAACTGAAGACCAGCAAAACTAAGCGGCTCGTTCTGCCGATCTGGCCACGGCGCTTCGTACCCGGGGAGCGTCTGAACGGTATGATTCTCATTATGATTATCCACTAAAAGATTTAAGACGGTGTCAATCTGGTCTAAAAGCACAATGCTTTGAATAGGAATGAATTCTGCGCATGTGCGTGAACTTCACTCCTAAAATTTCTTTTGAATATAGAAATATTTTGACATTTAATTTTATTTTAAAAGTATAACATTTTGAAAAGTTCTTAGTAAGTGTTGGAATAACGGATAAATATACCTTAAATAAATAGAAGAAAAAAAAGTAAAGAAAGATATACTTAAAAAATGCTCATTTTCGAGATTCGAACTAAAGCCCAGCAAAACTAAGAGGCTCGTTCTGCCGATCTGGCCACGAGGCTTCGTACCCGGAGTGCGTCTGAATGGCCTAAGACTCTCATTAAGATTATAAACTAAAAGTTTTAACACGGTGTCATTCTTATCTAAAAGCATAATGCTTTGAATAGGAATGAATTCTGCGCATGTGCGTGAACTTGCCTCCTAAAATTTCTCTTGAATATAGAAATATTTTGACATTAAATTTGATTTTAGAAGTATAAGATTTGGAATAGTTCATAGTAAGTATGGGAATAATGATAAAAATACCTAAAATAAATTTAAAAAAATATATATATATATATAAAATATAAAAAATATATAAAACAAAAAATATATAAAAATATATATATATATAAAAAATATATATAAAAAATTGATCAAAACCCTTCATTCTCAAGTTGTGTCTTATTATAAATAATTAAATATAATATCTGTCAAATGAATAAATTTATTAAAATATAATTAAATTTGACTCCAACTATGACAGTAAAACAGACAGTTTTTCGCTCTTTGTTGTCGTGTTTATTAATATTGAAGATCGACGTGCCATTCGATGAACGGACAAACTAAAGATTCGTCTGTCTGTGCGCGCATCAACATGATGACTCAAACGCACCGCAAACTAGACAAATGGAATTTGATCAGTGGTATTGACATCCGAATAAAAGACGTGCAATAAAATGTAGGTCCTACTGACGGGAAACTTCTGTCGAATTCTGAAGATAATTCGCCTACTAGAAACCATTCGATGCGGTCATCCTGGTGCGTGTGTTCACGGTGACATGCGGGATGAATGAAACTTGGAGAGCAAGTCATCGATCTGTATAAAGCTAAATTCGTCAAACTTCATTCGCCCTTCGGCTGTCTAACCATGTATACTTAAATGCCGTCATTCAGCGATTCTGACAAAAACGAATCATTTTCCAATCGTTGTCACTAAACTTGGTTCATTTTTCATGCATCTTTTATAAGTATTTTTTTTAAACTCCTCTCCAGTACTTATAACAGAATTGCTTCAAAACTTATTATGATTATTATAGCAAAAACTTTGATAATCGTCTGCCAACAATATCATCATTGTCTTTCTATCCCCCCCTTTTTTTACAATTATTTTAAATAAATAAATAAAATTTATTTCTTTTGCCTCTTTCTTCTGTTTACTCAAGAATTTAAAAAATAACACCAGAATCCATTTCAAACTTTCTACAATGCGTTTATGCTCGGAAATGAGCAATAAATCTTTTCTTTTATGTTACTATTAGAAATTCTTTTTATTTCATCACATGCATAAAAATCCCATTTCATAGCGGCAATACGATTCTGAGAAACTAAGTTCTTATAAACAAAACATTAAAATACAGATATATTTGAACGGTGGAAAGTCTCAATCAGCGCTCTCGAGAGAGTACTTACTCATTATTTTAATGGGATACACGTGCTGCTTAAAAAGGCGCGAACAGAAAAGAACACCTACAATATGCTTTCTTGAAGCTTTCCAGAACAAATGATCTGAAATTGTTATGAAAATCTGTATGATAGAAAATTTGTCTTTGGTTCAAGTTTGGACAGATGCAGATTTGATAATATTCATCATCCTTGTCATTAATCAATTGGTATGTAAAGAAATAATAAAAAGAATAATGTAAAGAAATAATAAAAAGAATAATGTAAAGAATTTCACTTCCTAATTTATATTCGCGAAAGAGAGTACTAAGATTGGTTAAAATTATATATAAGCTGAGAATTCGGAATTCTTCATGTTGCCAAGCGCAAAAATAATTTTTTTTCCAAGAAAGTAAAAATATATCATCTTTTCCAAACTGAACTTTTGCCATTTTTTATTATTCAAAACAT
This sequence comes from Argiope bruennichi, assembly GCF_947563725.1. Lineage (NCBI taxonomy): Eukaryota > Metazoa > Arthropoda > Arachnida > Araneae > Araneidae > Argiope > Argiope bruennichi. The sequence goes on along the minus strand of NC_079157.1, from coordinate 81,809,981 downwards.
AATTTTTAAAATATCATTTATTGTTTAAATAATCATTCGTCTCTTTTTCTGGTCAGGAAAATGTTTTCATTTTATAAAAAAAAAGTTTTAGTATATGCACTTTTCAAAATTTCATTTTCCATCATAGCATTTTTATTATTTATTCAAAATGAAAAACAGTGAAGACATTTCACTATAGACGAGAAAAAAAATCGTTTGTCAAAATATTTTTACTTAAATGTTTCTGATTTTTTTTTCTTCCTATTTTGAAAATATTTGTCATTGGAAATTTTGCTTAAACTGTTTCATTTTCTCGTTTTCATTCTCGCGCTGCATTCAATGAATTCGAATTTAGGTTATAACGTGAAAGTGTTTTGACCAAATCCATTCAGCATTTATTAATGGCATGAAAAGAAAAAAAAATATTATTGGTTATTTCAATTTATTAACACTGACATTCAATTCATTTTGTGATATGGGCGCTTTTCATTAGACTTCTCGCTCAAGAAATGTGTCGAGTTGGAAACAACTCTCTTTGGAATGATGGTGAACAAAAAAAAAAAAAAAAAAAAAAAAAAAAAATGTGAGCTCGTAACGAACTAGATGAATGAAATGATATGCGTTTTTGAGTGCAAAATGACAAATCTCTATCCAATTTTGTAAAAAACTTGTCAGTAAAAATTCGTTCGTTCCTTAAAATCCGTGACAGTGCAATCACTCGAAGACCCGTCGAACTCACCACATTAAATCTGGCGATTCATTTTTATTTTCAGAATGATAAATCTGATTGAACATTCTAATCAAATCCATCAAAGGGTTCTGTTGTGCTTTTTATCTGCGGGTGTGTGAATGTACAGTCATTTAATGAAGGTGCAAATTAAACAAATGAAGTTAGGTAAAGTGCCTCATCAACACAACTATTGAAAATGTATAAAACAAATTTCAATTGAATATGTTTAAGAGCAATGTGCCCCTTCACTGGAACTAAAATCTGATACAGTTCTTAAGAAGAAACCACATGCAAAATTCCATCCACCCATCTGTTTCTGTTTCGGATTCACCTCGTCAGTATTGAAACAAGCAAAGAATTGTAGGAAGACTTATTGAGTAGGAAATAGGCAACACTGGTTGAAATACCATCCACTAAACGTCATTCTTTTAGCTCATAGAGTCAGCTTCGTCGTGTTTTCGCAGGCTTAAGGAAAGAAGGGGGAAATCTATCGGATGAAAATGAAGCAGTTGTTCGTTTGATCATCATTTTATTCGAAAACGTAATGGGAAGTGGATCGGATGTTTAATTAATCAACAAAGAAGACAGATTAAATCTCTGGTTAAAATGATTTGATACGATGCAGTATGTTCATAAAGATAAAGAATTATTCACTTGCAAGTCTGCTTCTTTATTCAACGAAAGAAATGAGGGGAATAAAAATATGACTTCCGTAACTGAATGGGAATCGATACTCCTTTATCTCACCCCACCTACAAAAGAAGAATATTTTGGATTCAATGGGTCCACACATTTGTAACCAATCATAAAAGTTTAATTTATTTCTAAAAAAAGAACAGAATTATCAACACAAAAATCTTGTTTTAAATCTTCATTAAATTTGTTTTGTTTTGTTTATTGTTTAAGTGCCTTATCAGAAACGCGGCTTATATCAAAATACTAAACACACATTCTTTGAATAAGTGAAGTGATAGCCTAATAAATTGCCAATAAAACAGATATTATAATATGAATAAAAAAATGCAGAAAATTGAAACAATCCCTAAAAAGGTGTGGTGAATCGCATATAAGCCAGTAACAGCGCTTCTGCCTGAACAGCTGTTTTAGCAAAATCGGCTTGTTACTGGACAGCTAACCTAAAGGTCCCAGGTTCTATCCTCACGCGTCCCTTACCGCACATTGGTGACCTCAGACGCTGAACCTTCAACCTTCGTATAGCTGTTGTGGGGCCATCTACCCGCAACTAAAGTCGCCAGACTCACTTGGCGCAGCAAAGTCGTCAGACTCACGTGACGCAGCAACCCTAAGTCGCCAGACACACTTGGCGCATCGGCACCCACAAACTCTCGCCATAACGCTTGGCGCTACTCAAATAAGGGTACGGCCCATTAAGACAACAGCTACTACTCAATATATCACCATTCAACGCCATATCGTTCGTCTCCCCTTCGCCTCACTGGAGGGAGAGTACTGTGGTGAATCGCATATAAGCCAGTAACAGCGCTTCTTCCTGAACAGCTGTTTTAGCAAAATCGGCTTGTTATTGGACAGCTAACCTAAAGGTCCCAGGTTCTATCCTCACGCGTCTCATACCGCTTCAAAGGAAATATATATTTTTTGAGAAATCAGTGACGCTGCCATAAATTACTTATATTTGGGTTGATGCATATCTATGAAGAAGACCGTTGCAATGGCGCCATTCGAGAGCCAGCAAAGCCTCCATTAAAAACGAATTTCTTCATGGGGGTTGCACTTTATAGCCAGAGAAATGTTTGACTCTCCCTCTGAAGGATATTTCTAGGCGCTTTATTTTATTTCATGCTTTCCTGACTGTTATGTTTCTGTTCTAGAAGAAGCATGAAATTCTTTCACAAGAAATAATTATAGTAATCTATACTTATAATAAAGCTCAATGTGTGTGTGTGTGTGTGTGTTGGCGCTCTACAGGCCAGACCGTTTGACATACAGCTACCAAATTTGGTACATGTATACCTTGGAGGTTGGGAATGTGCACCTGGGGTTTCTTTTTTCGAATTTTTAATTAGAATTTTAATTATTAATTAAAAACTAACTTTCCCGCCAAAAAAATCTTCCATTTTCCCCACCGCCAACTTTTCCGCCAAAAAAATCTTCCATTATCCCCAGCGCCAAACGAGAAAGGCTTCAGTTTTTTTTTCTCCCAACAGTAATGAGGCTAGGGTTAAAATTTTTCGGCGGATTATTTCAATCGGTTCTGTTTATTTTCTTAATGTTTGATGCATTTAAAATTAAACATTGTTAATGAATCAATCTTTCAGATTCATTCTGAAGTACTTTTGAATTAAAATAAAACAGAATAAAGGAAATTAAAAATTTCTAATCCGCATAGCGTTACCCCAACTGGCGTAGAAAAAATCACGTATTTGCGTTACGTAACCGGCGAAGAAAATTAACGCATGCGCATTATGTTCTGATTGTTGCCATGACAACATGTATATGCTTATAGTTTTAAGTACAACGTTTTTTAAGTTGTTTTTTTAAAACCTGTTTTCAACCGTTTATTTTAAACGATTCGTTTTATTTTCTTAGTGTTTGATGCATTTAAATTTAAACATTGTTAATGAATCGATCTGCTCATAATGAATCTAAGAAAATTTTGTTGACCAACTCTTGAGATATTACATAAATTAAAAAAGATATTCTTTAGTGCCCATAAAGTTTAAACGCTGAGTGACTCTATTTTCAGTAATCAGATTATAAAAAAATGCTTTGTTTCAGTAAAAAATATTATTATATTAATTGAAGATAAATTCTTTCCACTTTAATTTAAAGCATAAATTCTACCGTTTTCAACCGTTTATTTTAAACGATTCGTTTTATTTTCTTAGTGTTTGATGCATTTAAATTTAAACATTGTTAATGAATCGATCTGCTCATAATGAATCTCAGAAAATTTTGTTGACCAACTCTTGAGATATTACATAAATTTAAAAAAATATTCTTTAGTGCCCATAAAGTTTAAACGCTGAGTGACTCTATTTTCAGTAATCAGATTATAAAAAAATGCTTTGTTTCAGTAAAAAATATTATTATATTAATTAAAGATAAATTCTTTCCACTTTAATTTAAAGCATAAATTCTACGGGTGCTAACAGAAAATGAGAGAGATACATATTACGTTATGACTGAAGGCCTTTATAATATTATGAATGAATTATATGATAATCAAAATTTGAAGTTTTAAAATATTTTGATGAAGAAGCTATTAAAGTAGAAATTGCATAAAATATTTAATTATTAAAATTTTAACGAACATTAAGATTGGCGAACCGGCTGGTCGCCAAAGGCGGCTAGTAAATAAATAACATTACATACTTTTTATTTCATAATTTAGCATTTTCATACATATTTTTACCAAGCATGTTTATTCAAAAATAATTTATTTCTCTTTGTTGTCATTATTGATTTTTGAAAGAAGTTATTTCATGGGGAAGCGTTAATCTAAAGTATCGATTCTTTACATCCACGGACACTTATGATTTTCCTTGCCTTGTACTATAGCTGAAAAATTTAACCTCCATGTTTTAAGACCTCGTTCATTCCCCCCCCCCCCCGAAAAAAAAGGGTCCGAGTTACTATCCATTCATTTTTTTACTACCTTTACCAGTCTACTTTAATTACTTGACTGTCTAATCACTGATAAACTGACCTAATCAGCTCGTCTTAGATTCATTAAAGAACCACCACTACAATTAGAAACCTTTTCAGCCATAAAACTTTGACAGAAACACTGGAAGTCGATTGAGCAATCGTTCATTTATCTACCTGTATTTAATTGTTTCATTGGTAAACTGTCTAAACTAACTAAACTAAAATTAATTGAGACACCACTCGAATAATTAAAACTCTACAATTTTTTTTCCCAAGTCCCCACACGTAACAGAATTAAAGTGCCTCTAAGTAAATATTTCTGACGGTTTCATTGGCCATTGGGGATACTCTCAATTTAATAATGATGCAATCTGAAGCACGCGCTGCAATTGGATGAGGAAGTAAGAATGTTTTTCATATTTATTCATTGTTTTTTCTTAACATTTTGTAGGGTCCTTTTGGAGACGGTTTTCTGCAGTGACATTCTTTATTCCCATACTTTTTTTCCTTATTTTTATCCTTTTTTTAGAAAATGAAATGTTAGATGCGTCTGAAAATTTCGAACTCCACGCGCATCCCACTACAAAGGCACTCGAAATGCTCTTGCTGTCTCTAACCCACTCTACCCATTAGTCACGCCCACTTAACGCTCGCTTCTTCCCACTCTCTGTCCGACTTCCTCTTACCCTTGGAAAGACACGGCAACGGCAACGTCGTGATGTTTCGGAGTTCCGCGATGTGACAAAGTGGTCACGAGCACCTCCACATCATAATTTGGAATAGATACTTTAATTTGTTAGTTTAGGGAAAAGTTAAATTTAATTGAACTAGTTTGGACGAGCGCAATAAAGCTCTAACGTCATGAAATTTGGTATTTAATTCATATTATTATAATTTTTGATACAATTAATTAATTTAAAAATAATATTTAAATTATTTATGGGGTAAAATAGAACTTTAGTGGAATTACGTTGCACGTGCCTTAACTATTGGGGCTTTTTTGGAACTAAACTTTCTGAAGGAAAAATTTCAAGGAATTTCACGCGTGTAGCTCATCGTAGCTATCTGAGGCCAAAACAAATAATTTTGAAAAATTTAATCCACCAGATTGGTAACAGAGTTAATTAATTCTCAGTTTTTTAACTGAGGGGAAATTTACATAGACATTGTCTATTGCAGCTCTAGGTCTTTTCCTAGAGCTGGGTACTGCAGGATCATAAGCAGGTAGATTAAGTAACTTGTTACGAATCTGGGGCAGTTTTTCGAAGAAATTTATTGATGTTCTTCTAATAAATTCCGAAACAGGTTCAATTTTGAGATCGTCATGTAAGATCTTTCTCCTGATATACCAGGGGGCGTCAACAATCTTCATCAGATGCCTATTTTGAAAAACTTGCAACCTCTTAATGTTTGTGGCTGATGTCGCCCCCCATATTTGGGAGCCGTACATCATTATTGGTCTTAAAACAGCTTTGTAGAGCAGAAGCTTGAGCCTAATCGATAGCTTACTCCTAGGAGAAATTAAGCTGTTGAGTTTAACACTCGTTCTAGTAGCTTTGGTGAGGGCTGCTTTAATATGACTATTAAAGCTTAATTTTGCGTCTAATATTAACCCTAAGTATTTGTATTCATTTACAAAGGGGACGGGTTGGCCAAAAATTTGGATAGGGGCTAGGTCAGGCATATTTACTTTTTTAGTAAACAGGAGGCACGCGCATTTACTTGGGTTGACTTTTATTTTCCAGCCGATGAGCCAGCACTGCAAAATGGTCATGTACTGTTGAATGTTTGATATGACTATGTTTGGGTCCCTATGCTGTGTAAGAATGGCGGTATCGTCTGCAAAAATTGCTAAGTGACAATTGCTAGCTCTAGGTAGATCGTTAACATAAATGTTAAAAAGAGTTGGAGAGAGTAAACTTCCTTGCGCACAACCGCTTCGGATTGGTCTGGGGGAAGAAATTACATCGTTAACTCGTACCCGAAAATTACGAGAAAGTAGGTACGAGCGTAAAATTTTGACAAATTGCGCCGAAAATCCAAGTCGCATGCACTTGAATAAAAGCCCTTCGTGCCAAATTTTGTCAAAGGCTTTGGCTACGTCCAGAAAAAGTGCACCTGTGGTTTGGGACTTCTCAAAGCCACTGTGAATCAATTCTGTAACACGAATTAGCTGGTGATTCGTCGACAGGTTTTTACGAAATCCGAATTGCTCGGAAATTAAAATATTTTTGTCGCTGAGAAATTGATTCAGGCGTTTGAGGAGCACAGATTCGTACACTTTGCTCAAGCTACTAAGTAGCGAGATGGGACGGAAATTTTGAGGTAAAGTCAAATCAGAGTTTGGTTTTGGAATAGGGACAACCACAGCTGTTTTCCAGCAGTCGGGAAAATAACACAATTCCATTAATTTATTTATTAAAAAAGTTAAGTATAAAATAAATCTAAAAGGGAGGTTTTTAATCATGCGATTTGTAATTAAATCCAATCCTGGCGATTTATTCGGCTTAAGGTTATTCATGAATTCCATGATTTCCGTGGGCCGAACGGGCTGCAGGTTGTTTACGTGTTGTTAAAAAATTGCGGTTAAGTGGCTGCGAAGTAAGCAGCCCACTTAACGCTCGCTTCTTCCCACTCTCTGTCCGACTTCCTCTTACCCTTGGAAAGAAACTTCTTTTTCCCTCCTCCTCTTGCGCGCCTCACTGGTTATGGGAATAAGTTGAAAGTCACGTTCCCGTGATCCTCTCTGCTGCTTCGCTCCTCATTGGTTTCGTCCTTTTCCTGCCCGAGTGGGAAATCTTGGCGATTCTGTTTTCCTTTTTTCCATCACCGTTATTTTTTGACGAATATAATGCCGCTCAGTTGTTGCCCACATTTTTCATTTCCCGAAAGATATGAATCAGAGAAAACGATGGATTGCCGCCATTCGCAGAAAGGAGTTTTGAATCCAGCAAAAGCAGCAAGGTATGTAGCTATAGTAAATATATACTCTAAATCAGAGGTTCCCCAACTTTTTTTTCTGGTGGACCACTTTCAAAGTTTTACTATTTTCGGTAGACCCCCTGCTGCTACATTTCTACTGTATTCCCAAAACTCCTAAAATATATCACCCCAAATTGTTAAGAAGAAGAAAAAAGTAGCACATTTTCTTGTGTCCTATTTATTAAAATAATACTTGTAGTTATACAAAATTATAAACATTTATTATTACAAACAATCAACAATGAAAAATTTATTAAATTAATTACAAAAAAAATCAACAATTAACTCTGAAATGTAAATCAACAATAAAAAATAGTTATATTATTAATGAGACGGATGTACTTGATGAATTGACAGTAAATTATCAATATTTGGCTTCAGTTCTTAGCATTCGTATTTATACTAATGTAGATTGCAAGCACAGCGCAAATCGCATTTCATCCCTTTGCAGGTCCAAACAAGCATCCCAAACGAGCGAGCGCACAGGCAGCACTTTGCAAGTCTCGACATGTGGTGTACACTTGTACTATTGTCTATTGTTCTATTCAATTCTGTGTTTGAACTGAGTCTGGAATATTTTTGAGTACCTACCTAGTGAATGATGCTACCTGCCTACGTTTATAGGTAAATCCAAGCCAACATTTTTGTTCTTGATTGTGAAAACCAGAAAATGTCTCGTGGACCCCTACTTACAACTTGTGAAACCCTGTTTTCCTTTCACGTCTATGTGGACCCCCGTGTGCTCTCCTATGGACCCCTGGGGGTCCAACTGGACCACTTTGGGAACCTATGCTCTAAATTCTCGTACTTAAGTCGATAGAATGGAAGAATAATGGCATCTTTTTGATTTTCCTCACAAATGAGATGTCGAAAATGAGGTCTTATTTTTTTAACAGACATTATCTTCTTTGCGAATTATTTTTGATTATTAGCTCTTTAATATCATTTATTTTACATAATATACATACATATACTAATAATGGAGTTGGAAATGCGGAATCGGGGTTAATACATGCTCACAAATAATAAATCACAAATAAATTTTGTGTTACATTCCATTAAAGATCTCCAAAATGTCTCCAATATGCTTTTGCATATTGTTCGCCAATGGTATGTGCACTGTAACGTGCATGTACTTTTATTAAAGAGTATACGAGGCTCCGGAGTGTTGCTTTTTTGTTACAAGTATATGTTGCTGACTCAAAAAGGAATATTACAAAATAAAAGATTATTTATTATTGGTCAAAAGAATGTACTGAATTCGAAAATATATTACATAATACTACAGTATTTATTGTTGTTTTAAAAAAATGACGTGAACTCGTGTAGCCCATGAATGTGAATACATTCGGTGGTTTTCTCTGTGGTTCTCTGAAAAAAAAAAATATAGGCAGTATAAGAAATTAATTTTTTATATGAATATTAAACTAATATATATTTGTACTACCTTCACTATTTGGGGCTCCTTCATTATGTTGTAAAATCGCCGAAGCCCAAATTTTGATTTTTAAATCTTTTATAAGAAAGCAAGTTGTTAAACAAATTTTCTGGTCTTGCTTTAAAATAACTTATGTTATAATCACAAACGATAAAAAATTTTAATATGATTTTTATATTGATAAGTTACATTTTATATCCATTTACAGTGATGAACTTGAAACAAGATATCATATTGGGTTAATATATATTACTTAAATATTTTGAAATTTTGCATTCTCTACTAATTTTTGCATTTTGAACGATTGACCCATTTGTAAATCTTTAAAATATTTTTTTATATATTTAATTATTTTTTCTTTCATTTTAAATCAGCATTTTATATTGTATTCACCGAATGTCTTTTTTTTTATGATAATCTGAATTATTTGTAGAATTTTTAGTTTCTCTACTGAGCCTTGCGTCCGCATTCCGAATAATACTTATTTTCTGGTATGGTTACTACGTGTCTGACTATCATCACGGTCTGCGAAGTCAAGAACTAAGTTATCTGTTAATATAGGCAGTTAATTCGACTCCTTAGCTTTAGTTTCCATATAAACAACGACTTCCGATTAACTATTACCGTTAAACTGCGTTCGGAACAAATTTTTTAAAAGTGGATTTTTAATAATTTTTTCTTTTAGATGCGTTATCAATTATAAACCCGAAAATGGTGAAAAATATTCTTTTATAAATATAATATAAGCAATACCCCCACCTAGCCAGAGACCATGGGGAAAATTTATAAATATAATAATAAAATAATATATTGTAATAATAAATATAATATTTTTGAGAAAAAATATAATATTTTTTATAATATAAATAAAAAAAATATATTTATTTTCTTTATAAATATAATATTTTTGAGAAAAAAATATATTTTATAATATAAAATAAATTCTTTATAAATATAATATTTTTGAAAAGCAGAAGAATTTGTAGTATAATAAAATTTCAGGAAAACGGCTAACATTCTACGGCAAATTGTGAAGCCGTAACCTTCATTTTCTTTATATGCCAGTTACAGGCGAGAATGATGTATGAAATGAGCTGAAGAAGAAATTGAAATGCAAATAATTAAGAGTAAATATATGTCAATATGCCTTTTTCTCCATTCACTTCCAAGTGAATTTCGATATAAATGATTATAAACCCATTCACCTATTCTCTCAACAGCAACAACAACAAAAATGGTCCACATTATTTGAAGTCTATATTATAACTTTCAGGCAATTATCTCTATAGCTTTTGAGTTATGACGTTAAAGGTGAAAGATTTTTTTTTTTTTTGAAAAACTAAGTTTTGAGAAAATTGAAGCTTAGGATTCCCTTTCACTAAGGTACGTGGTACATACATATTGTCTCAGGAATTTGAAATTTCCCACAGCGATAAATCTATTCTTCCATTTTTCTCATTTTGCAAATGTTTTTTGTTTGGTTGGAAAAAAGTTTTTTTTTCCCCTTTGAATGTTTACTTTTGGCAGATAATGTTTTTTTTAGAATAATTAATTAGCTTAATTTTAATTACAGCCATCTACTTAACAGACTATTTCCTACTCTCATCTTTAAACAGCTTAAAACTCTTAGCATAAATTCATTACTGTAACTAAATTAAAGCATATGTATAAACAATTGCATTGATTGTAATGAAACAAATTGTTGTTTCGGTATTTCCTGACAAGTCATTAAATTATTCTTTTTTTTAACATTTTTTTTCACAATAAATATTGATCACATATCTTTTTAAAAAGATGCATTATCGTGTCTATTTTAGATTATAGGGATCCTGCTATCATATTCTTGAATATCCTGCCGGGGGCCTTTGCTCCTTGATACTTGCACCTATCATCAAGAATTTTCGGACATTGACAAGTTAACATTGAAAGAAAGCTGCTAATAATACTTCGCATATTTTGTAAGTTGCTTTTGTTGCTATGAAATATGATTCCGTAGCAATTTTGAAAATGATCGATGTAGCAATAGGTTAATTTTCCTTTCTCACTTAGCCTTTTTGTACATTTTTTTTTCGGTTTTTGAAGAAGAGCTACAACTTTTTGCAATATGTCCTATACATTCTATGTATTCTTTGCAATACATTCATAATTTTTCACAAAATTAACAACAGAAATGTTTTTTACTCTTATATGTATAAAACTGCAGAAAAATAGAAAAATATTACAATTTTAAGTTACATTTCTATTTCAGAATGCCACATCCGGTTTGGTTTTGCTTGATGCAAAATGAATTATAATCACTGTATCTTTTTTTTTTCTAATACGATAAGAAAAAAACATAAACAGTTTTGGAAAGAGAAAAGCATGCTTTACGAAAAAAAAAAAAATGTTTTCGCCAAAGATATTGAAAGCAGCGTTTTTGACTTAGATGAATGATTTCATTTGATCCTACAGGAACAGATAATCTAAAACTACTTTCTTTATTAATTATTTTTATGTTCTAGAAAACAGTAAATTTCAGGGAATACATTTAGAAATAGCCTACATATATTTTTATATTCTTAAATTTTAAATAATTTGTTCCTACCAATGACTTATTCGTAGAATTGCTTCATCTGGAGGATAGTTGGCCAGCAGAATTTCACTTCTTCCTCCGCAAAAGTAGACAGAATACTCCAGATAACAGAACTAACACAAAAAACATGATTGAAGTTTGGATAATCTGCCAGAATGTCAGTTTATCTACCAAGAAAAAAAGACAGTATGAGATATAACTGATAATCCCTTTAATCAAAGAATGTGCATATATATATCGTATTACTACAAATATTTTAAAAAAAACTATTTTATCTATATACCATTCTATAGGGCTTATTGATTCAGCTATGTGTATAATACAGAAAAAAAATTAAGATATGTGTCTAATTTTATAATTATGATTTCGAAAAAATATATTCGATGGTATCTAAAATATGCATGCCACTGTTCATCATGGTAAAATCCCAATTTTTATATTAACCGTAATTGATCAATTTGTAATGAACTGAAATCCTAGAGACGGGTACCGCCAAGTTTGGCGCCAAATTTTAAAGCTAAAGTTGCTAATATGGCAACATCTCTACGCCTCCAATGTATGGCAACCCTGTGAAGAGAATGGGGTGATGTCGGTGATGTAATTATCAACTAATCAGGTATGAATTGACTTTGAATATCAACCAATTAGGTATAAGTGCAGCTTTTCGCGGGGAATTTCTAATTTCTACTGCTTCCCAAATCTTGTAACGTATTTTTTTCTTACTTTCTTCGATTTCTCTTATGGTGGCAGCTTTTCGTGGGGAATTTCAAGATTTTCACTTCATTTAATTGACGATTGGATTTGTTCTGATATCTTCTGCTCTCCAAGTCTTGTAAAGTATTTTTTTTTCTTACTTTCGTCGATTTTTCTTGTGGTGTAAAATGGCTGGTATGAATGTGACAAATGAGGAATCCCTTAAATTGAGGGGTTTTTTCGATTTAGAACGTTTGGGAGCGAAAGCGTGTGTTGAATGGTGCATGAAAATGGATTTAATTGCTGATGGAAGTGTGGTGAATGCGGGCAGGATATGGTATTAACAGAAAGGAAAGGTTTGTAGAAGGGAAGGGCATTATTGTAAATTAACGAAATTCACATCGTTAAATCGGGTGAGTTAAAAAAAAAATTTGTATTGTTATTTTTGTGCATTTTTTAAAATTTAACATTGTTCAAATTGTGCTATTTTTAATTATTTCTAATTCTTATTTTTGTTCTTTTTGTATACTTCGTGTCAAATTTTTCTCCTGCCATAGCCCCATGGACGCTGTAATCTTCAGAAAAAAATGTCTTGAAAATAGTCATAATATTGAGAAATACAATTCTGAAGATTACAGCGTCCGCGGGGCTTGGCGAGAAAAATTTGGCAGGAAATCGCCAAATGGCACCCTTTTCTAGAACTGTCCCAAAGATTTATATTGTCTAATATTTATATCTATAGCAACAGTATGTCATCTAACATTTAACTGCACGTTGTTTAATTCTGAATTTTGGAACCACTTCTTTTTCAACTTGCAAACTGCACATTTGGTTCGAAAAGTGGCTCACTTTCTACTTTCATTAAGTTACAACAGATGCAGAGCCTCAAGACGGTGGATTCAAAATCTATTCATCACAAAATCATTTATATCATCTTTTTATATACTCAATGCCACGCTGTAGAGTACCGGGAAGAAACAAAATCTAAGTACTCTACAGTGTTTATTTTTTACGTATTATAAATTATTTAAGAATCATTTCATTTACATGCTTCTTAAAACCTTTTCATATATAAAATTTTCAAAATAACTTGAAGTAGTTCGTTCCTACCTGATTTGATTTCAATTCTATCTTCACATTGTAGTCCAGTATATCCCTCATAGCATCTGTGTCATAAATATACATAATTGAATAAATTTAAAATGAATCAAAAGTAACTTCATGGTTGTTTCTAAATAGATAACATATGATAATTCCTTTGTCATTTTAAAATTTGAATTCAAAGTTTTTAAAGTAAGAAAAGCTTTGAGTTTCGTTTATTTTTTAAATACAAAGCTGTTTTGAACAACTTTGAAACAACAATCATTTTTGAAAATGATCTTTAAAATTATAAACCTCGGTGAACGCTTGACATCTTCTATCAGAAACAGTATGGGAGCAAGAATGACACCTAACACTTAATTTCCATTCAACACTAGCAGGAGGTAATATAATCTGTAATGACTCGTTTACAGTACATATCGCAAAAAAAAAAAAAAAAAAATAAATAAAAAATAAAAAAATCAAAAAATAAAAAAAAATTGGCATCTTTGATGGAATCGGATTTCGAATCTCGAAACCTCCTGTTCCAAAATAGGAATTAAACCACAATATCACCATTATTCCTGAGGAGGCACTGGAAATGTTCCGTTAAACAAAGGCATTAAAAACACTTTTAAAATTCACATTCAATATCAAAAATTTTCTATTACATTGAAGATTGTAGTGTAGCGAACACAAGTGTTTTTTGATATGTTTCAAACAAAATGAACTACTGAAATATATAATTATTGCTTTTTGTGCAAAATGGTTTATTATTGGCATAATATTTTAATCTGAATGTAAGTATAATGTCATATTATGCAATAATTTTTTCTTGATTATTGAAAGCAAAGTAATAAAAGTAACATGCTCTTTATTTTTACTTTTAAGCTATCGAAATATTTCAATATTAATTAGAAATTTCAACCAATTAATGAATTCTATAAAATTTTAACTATTTCTTTAATGATAGATGGAAAAAAAAACAGATTTTCCTTAGAGTAATTTTACAGTATAATCCGATTTAAATGTTGTTATTCGAATCTGAAAATAGAAACAATAGCCCCAATCTTTAGACAAGTAAATATCCATGTCAACTGGTTGCCGTCCTGGAATTTTTCAAAGAAAATTTTCCCTTTCTAGAATGTCGGTTACTCTCACATCCAGATCCACCGAGAAAGTTAAAAAACAAGGAAAATCGAGCAAAAGACTGCAAAATGAAATTAGATATCTTCAGAAGTTTCCAGGGTAAGAAGAATTATTTATTATTAGGTAGATTCCTATAGGAAGATCACCTATTGCGATGGTTCTCATAACAGGATATATATATCCTTTTGGTTCAGGCTGTGAATTTGAATATAGAAAATGTTCATTGTTTGAAGGAATTTATAATATGAAATTCGTAAATAGTTTTAACAGCAGTGCGATTAAGTGTAGAATACTACTTAAAGGGATTGTATTTTCCAAAGTGCCTGATATGTTGTATCTACCAGCACCAGAGATTTTAGAAGTCTCATATTGTCATTTTCAAGATTTTAAATCCTTGTGGTAATGAATTTAAAAATTAATTTCAAAATTCCTTGGGACAAAACCAAGGTATGTGTTTCAACGTATAAGATTTCGAAAAGCATATTTCTGCCAGATATTTTATTATTGCTCATTTTTAAAAAGGCTCTGAAAATTGTAAAACTCTATACATATGAATGGATATCTAAAAACACTAACAACATAGACAATTATGACTTGTATGAAATTGAAACATATTTTAAACTATAACAATTAGTTACATGGTATTTCTGGTTTATAAATGCAGTTAATATTATCAAATGTTTATCTATATATTTAAACTATGTGTTTCCTACGTGCCTCTATGCAAAAATGATTAAATTGAAAAAAAATCAAAGCATATTCAAGTTGCATAGATTGAAATATTGTCTTCTCACCTGCATCTATAATAATGTCCAATTATTTCACATTTTCCATGCACACATACATCATCGTCGCATATATCTAGGAAAAGTAATAACATATAACATTTTATAATACAGAAGCATTCTATTATATTTCACTAGTTATTCCGTTAAACGTTTGGAGTTCTATTTTTTTTTTTTAACAATCATAAATTTTCCCTTCATTTTTTAACTAATCAGTTTATTTGACGGTACTAGAAACGGTATTAGAAAACAATATAATAGGAAAATGCATCAAGTTAGAAATCAATGTTTTCATATTGCGTGTTTATTGATAACCATATTTTGAAAGTTTAAGTATTTAAAAAATATAAGATAATAAATAATAAATTATTTTCAATAAATATATTAGAAATTATACTTAAAATAAGAATGATTTAAAAATTAAAAAATTCCATGAATAGATAAATAATTCAATGTTTATTATTAATAAAAATGAAAGCATTGTCTGTGTTTATTTATTTCTGTGCTTATCTTTTATAGTGTTGACAGATGGAGATGAAAAAATTGGGGTCTGGACATATTTTGGAGGTTAGGATTGAAAAAATGAGGGCTTTATTTGAAATTTCAATTAATTAAAAACCATCCCAAATTTCTAGTATATTTTTTTTCCTGATAGACCTGAAAAATGCTGGAGTACTGAAATGAATTTTCCAACGAACTGAAATTTTAAAAATATCTATTAACCGGGGAGGTGCGCTCTTTTAGACCGCTGAAGATGCGATTTCGGTCACCCCTTTTCTATTTTTTGCTCAATCGAATGGATTGACCCTGTAGCCTCCTGTTACGTGATTTTCACTACACGTGCACTTTTTCAGCCAGTTTTAGCGGATGCTTTTAAAAATAATTTTAGCTATTTCTTAGCGTGACGTCTGTGAGACCGCACCTCACTTTTAGTGTTCCAGTTTTATACAAGGATTAGCAGAGGATTCTAAAACTTGGTGCTCGAAACACATCCAACCTACTTTAAAAGTAGGTTGGATGAATAAACAGTTATAAAGCAGAGTTCCAGACACTTTTATATGAAGCAGAAAGTGATTTTAATGATAAGGATAACTGCACTGATTATTATTATTATTATTTATGAAAGTTGTCATTCGACTGATTCTGATTTGTATGCTCAAATATAATTAATTTTTCTAGTGATAATGTATTTTGAAAAATTTCTAAAATATATTAATATACCAAGAGGAATATCTACAACATTTATAGGCTGATTTTTATACTTGTAATTAACCTGTATGTTTAAATGATGCCCTCGAAACCCGATGATGCCAACAAAAAAAAAAGTCAATTTTACCAATAATCATTTTTTTTATTTTTCATATAATTGTTGAATTTTTCCTTATATTGGTTTTCTATATACCTTTGTACACTGGAAAAAAATTAAGATTTAAAAAATAATAAGTAATGTTTTTTCAAGAATATTATTTGTTGTAACATGTAATTTGAGAAGAAAATGTATGTTCTCACACAATTACTTTTTTTCAGTGATAATATGTTTTGAAAAATTTCTGAAACATATTTATATATCAAGAAAAATATCTGCAGAATATATTGACAGATTTTCAATTAATACCATTATTAGAAAATTTAATTTGAGTGTAAAGAAAATACCATCTCCTAATCCGCCCCCCCCAGTTAATTTTCTAAATTTTAACTTCCCTAGTTAAAGGATATATCTTTTTTCTGTAATTTTAATAATTTTTATTATAAACTTTGTTATACATATTTGTCTTGGAATATTCTCTCAATGCTGATAATCAAGGTACGAATATTATTATTATTTGGGCACTTTTTCGGTTATACCGGGCAAAAAGTCTGATTTAGACCCGCACAAAAAAAAGTTGTAGCGTAAGGTTTGTTCCAGCGACTTTTTAATCTAAATTATTTGTCCCCTTTCCCTTACGCTCAGCTAACCGAAAAGTCCCATTTTTTGCACATTGAGTGTGCATACTTAAAACACAGTTTTAATGAAGTTTTAAAACTCATTTATAAATTTGTGATAATTGTAGTTTAGATTTAAGTTAATCAAAGCTGAGTGCTTTTAATAAATTGTGAACTTATAAACAGTATTAATTATTTATGTAGTTTAATCTGATAAATCTATGTCATTGTTCTTTAACTTGATGTCTTATTTTCGTGCAGCACGTTTCTTATTATTTATCATTTTCTTATTTTCCTTACTCTCTGTTGGTCCATTTTTTATTGGATCCATAGACAAATTCACTAATATATTTAAAATATAATAAGATACTAAAATTATTCAGTATATTTGATATGGAACCAAAAAAAAATAAAATTTTGAATGATTTCAACCATTTTTTTCTATATTTAAAGACAAATTTCAATTCAACAGTTAGATTATTGAATTTTAAAAATAGGCGCTTTCGATTATAACATACATTTTAGGTGATGAGAGAATTGGGTACGTTTAGGACGGAGGGATTTGTGTTAGAGTTAATTGGAATGCGTATAGCACAATGAATAAAAATGTTGTAATAAATAAAAATGTCTAAGAAGGTTCAAATGACATATGTACAAAAATTTTAATTTTAAAACCAATTTATTATGGTATTTATTACTACGCCTTAGCTTAGCATAAAAAATTTGACTAGAATATTTTACTAATCGCAATATTTTTTCAGCTGGTCAAAAATAAATAAATAAAAATAAAACATCCCTTTGAATACAATTGCTAGATAATATTTCAGAAAGAATGGACCCATTCCCATCTTCAGTTTTTTTTATTTATTTAAAGTTCTAAATTTCTTTGCGTTTTTGATTGAATTCAACGAATAACAGTAAATTCCTCGAATGAATCAAAGACCTAAATGAATCCTACTAAATTTTTCTACTAAAATAAAGACCTTTTTTAATTCGATCACTATGGATATATTTAATTAACTAAAATAATTAATAATAATCAAAATTATACGATTTTTAAACATAAAATTCACTTTAATAAATTTGAATAAAAATATTTTAATTTTATACTAATAATATAAAGTTAATAATAATATAACTCATTTGCCAAGTTCCTATGTCAATTTTTCTTTGCTAGAATCATGACAGTGGTAAACAGAAGAAAGATAATAAGTATTAAACGAAGAAACATATTTAATTTACTGAATAGTAGGTTTAAAATATTATTAATGTTTAAAAATGTTAGAATAATTAAGAATTTTTTAAAGCAAAAGGAAACTATTTCAAAAGTGTAAAGTACGGATGAAAATGATGCTGATAAAATAAGGATTTAGAAATTATAAAACGAATTTGTTTACACTATTTTCTACTTCCAATAAATGGCTATTATTATATAAAAAATAATATTTTGTACTACCTTTTGCAGTAGAAAGTACAACAGGTGTCGTCAAATTGAATGAGTCAGTCATGTTTGTTGATAAGCTCATTTCTGGAATTAAAAATTTTAAAAAGTATATAATAAAATGCTCATATAAAATTTTTATAAAAACAAGGATTTTGTCTTCAAATAAATTTAAAATAATATTCTTTGTTTTTCTGCTTGAAAGTTCAATAATTAAAAAAAAACGACTACATGCGAAATTTTTGAATAAAATTTTGCTGAGATATTTAGCTGCTTTTTATAAGTCACTCACAAAAAAAGGTAACATTGAAAAATTTATCAGTATTTTAAGATTTTCAATGAATTTAATTTGATAAGAATTTAAATTCAATTCTAGAATTCATGTCATTAAAGTTAGTTAAAAAAAACTACACAAAAATATTTTTTGGTTATAAAAAAAAGCAATTCAAAATATATTTATCTAAAGCAAGAGAATGTCTAATTGTAAATAAAATACATAAAAGAAACAAAGATAAGTATTTTGCGTCAAAAATAAATATCGAAAGGTAAGCAATAAAACTTTGGATTGGTTTAAAGTTAAAAATTAATTAAAAATTAAATTTTAAAATTACCTTGTGTAGTACTCGTGAGATTAGAGGAATCAACCGTTGTTGTGGAAGAACTAGTTCCTGCAACTAAAAATACAACATGATTAGCAAAAAAAAAATCTCAATTTTTGTGAAATTTTCAACGGAAGCTTATTGATGTATTGAAAAATATTTATAACAGTTAAATATTAGACTGAGCCATTGTATATATTTATTTTTCTGTTCGTTTATTTTTTCATTTATATTTTCCACTTTATATATATATATATATGATTTTATTTTATCTTATTTTTCTACTAAATTAAAATTGCCTATCTTCGGTAAATTTTATTATTTACAAATTATGTTTCAATGATGCTGTTGGAATATTATGTAGACTCTTCTGCTTGGGCTATTTAGACCGCTCCACTTTTTCTTTTTTATGCCTACTCTTTTTTTCTTTTTTTTCCTTTGGCTGTTTTTAGCTTCTAGTACACAAGATTATGAAGAAAAAAAAAATTAAATAGCTAATCCTTTGATAGCTATATAAATTCTATTTTTTTAAATTTTTTTATGAGCTTTTACCGGTGTAACGCCACTTTTGGCACACACCTAATCATCATCAGAATACCTACACGGCAATCTACACTTACGGACAGAAGTGTCACTGATTAGAATTTAAGAGAGAGGAGCTGCAATGGACATAAATGTGAATCCTGTGTAACAATAATACCTACTCTGGTATGCATACATCTGACTCTGGTATGGATACATCTGATACATCTACTCTGTCTCTACATCTACTACTATTCTACATCTCTACATCTACTCTCTCTACATCTCTATATCTACTATCTGTCTCTACATCTACTCTGTCTCTACATCTCTGTCTATACATCTACTCTGGTATGCATACATCTGATATGCTAAAGTATCTGAATCCTGTATAACAATAATACCTACACGGCAACCTACACTTATGGCCAGAAGTTAGAATTTAAGATAGAGGAGCTGCAATGGACATAAATGTGAATCCTGTGTAACAATAATACCTACTCTGGTATGCATACATCTGACTCTGGTATGGATACATCTGATACATCTGACTCTGGTATGGATACATCTGATACATCTGACTCTGGTATGGATACATCTACTCTGTCTCTACATCTACTACTATTCTACATCTCTACATCTACTGTCTCTACATCTCTATATCTACTATCTGTCTCTACATCTACTCTGTCTCTACATCTCTGTCTATACATCTACTCTGGTATGGATACATCTGATATGCTAAAGTATCTGAATCCTGTATAACAATAATACCTACACGGCAACCTACACTTATGGCCAGAAGTTAGAATTTAGAATTTGAGAGAGAGGAGCTGCAATAAACATAAATATGAATCTTGTATAACAAATAATTCAATTAATGTGCATATAAACAATTTTGGAATTGAAGGATTAACAATTGTTAAAATGATGAATAAAATGCTATAGATTCTTCAACTGTAGAAAATTTTCTGAACAGAATGCGACCAATGTGATCAAATAATCATTGTTTTTCTAGTAACAGCAGTTAAATAAAACGGGAAAGACAAAAGTTTGAATAAATTTAGATCATTAAGAACAAATTTAATTTAATTAATTAAAAAAATGAATAATAGCACAGAACCACTGCTAAAGAAAATATCATATTTTAAGCTATTTTAATAGATCTTTTTGATTAATGAAGCATTTTTGTGCATTAATTGCTCATTTATTCCCCTTTTCAACCCAATTAAATTTACCTCCAATTATATTTTTTTATAATATGTATATTTTAATGTGAATATTTTTTTATTTATGTATAAACATGAAATGTCAAAAATGTTAGCGCACCAGAAAATTGGAAGATGTTTTACGAAAGTTTTTTCTTAAATGAAAAAAATTACTAAGAAAATGTATTATTAGAAGACAAAAATAATGGCTGTAAAATACTATTTACATTTATAAGAATGCATCCATTTACCTTGGTTTTCAAAAACTAAACTGACAGAACTTAAACTAAACTGACAGAAACTTAAAAGATATGCAAACAATTTGGACGAAATAGTATGAGATAGTATTTATTATAGTTCCTGTGATTTAAAGATGCAAGAAAATGTATTACATCTTACTTACATTTTGTGATATCATTTGAGATGTAACTATCATAGAGTTTCGAGTTTGAATTTACCAGTATTTATAAAAACACATTACACTTTCACAAGATTTGTTTGGAGTTTCAAGATTTTTCAAGTGCAAATCTATATTTATAATAAGGCTCAATGTGTGTGTGTATGTTGGCGCTCTACAGGTCAAACCGTTTGACCAACAGCTGCCAAATTTGGCACAAGTATATCTTGAAGGTCGGAAATGTGCACCTCGGACCAATTTTTTTCTTCGAATTTTTAATTAGAATTTCGATTAATTAAAAATTAAGCAAAATTTTGACTTTTTTCCCCTATAACTTCCGAAAATATTACAACAAGTAATTGATTTTTACATCACATTGAAAAAAAAAATTATCTTTCTAAAGATACTAATATTTTAACCAACAATTTAGATTTTTATTTTAATGTATTTTTTAAAAGAATTATTTATTTTTATTTTTACACAATTTATTTCACACAAAATAAAAATAAATTTAATCTGCACGAGCACGCTAAAGGGAAAAAAATTAGCTTTTATCAATATGTTGCCATCATATGGACAAAAGCTGAAATTAAAAAAAATCAACTATCATTGCAAATTAAATATATAAAAGTGTAATTTTCAGAACATGTCTGAATGAAATGAAATATGATTTTTTTCCAAAAAAATAAACTCAAGGTAAGTTTTTTATGATCTTTTACAATACCTACATTTCTAATTCATGTAATAGTTTTATTTAAGACAAATATTATTTAAAATGTATTAGATATCTACTCTAATCGAAGCCAAACAGCTAATTTGTAAACCTTTAGTAATAGTCATTTATCTGCTAACAAAATGATCTAAATGAAATTAATTATTATACTTTATGTAAATTGAATCATAAATGCTGATGAATTATGAATTTAAAATTTCTACATATATAATTTGCCATGTCAATCATTTTTAAAACATTCTTGAGATTCTAATATCTCAAATAATAATATGTAAATAAAACTAACTAAATCAATCACTAAAGATGAAAGATTAATGAAAATGTGAATATCACGATTTTATAAAAACGGGCGATTTTGGATTATTTCATCGATTGTCTCAGAGAAACTAATCATATCCCAGGGTTTCTCAAGAGTGATTGCCTTAGGTTATAAAAATGTTGATTGTTCTTATATTGTAATATTCAAAGTTTAATAAATCGGGCAGATTTGATCGCAGAAAATACATGTATTTATTTAATTAAAATATGGGGCGTGAAGAATATTTTACAGAGTATGATTCCTTAGGACCAAACTGTCTAAAGTTTATATTCCATAATTTTTGAAGTATATTTTTAAACCGAAAAAAATATTATTGACATTATTTAAATATTTTGAATATAACTAAGAACTGAAAAAAAGATGGTATGAGTGCATAAAGGATTAATTAAACATTTTAGCTGGTATTAATACTGGCGGACCGGCTGATCGCCAAAGGCGGCTAGTAAATAAATAAAATGTTTCCTTAATTTTGCATTTTCCTGCATTTTTATAGAACTCTGTTCTCAATCAATGAAAATGCTGAAAACAGTTTTTAATCTAGTATTTGGTTATGAAACCAATGGTCATGTAAGTTTTAGACGCCGAAAAAACTATTTTAGGAAAATTAAGCCACAATAAAAAAATAAAATATTTTACGAACCTACTTAGAATACTTCGCGATTTTAAGAATTTTTTTCCCGTGATCTTTGGTTTTCCGAAAAAAATGTTTCTTATAATTAGAACATTAAAATAAGGTTATCCATATATATTTTTATTTTCCTTATTACAGTATTATATTTTTAAAACATTTATTAAATTACAGTAACTCATTTTGAGATTGGTTCTCAATGCATTAGTGAGTTATAAATAAGTGAGTAATTTTTAAATTGTCTTAAAATTAATGTTACGCATTAATCTTAAAATATTTTCAAATTTTTTACAAATTGTAAATAAATTATTATAATGTATTTTAATAAAATCATAAATTGTTACCATTTCCACATCTGTCACCAACAAACTGATCTTTACAAATGCATTTAAAAGAATCTCCTTGTAGAGTACAGCTACCACCATTTTTGCAAGGATTGTTTGTGCATGAATCTGAGTAAAAACAAAGAGTAATTTCGCAACTTATTTTTAATAGTTTCATAAAATTCAAAATTTATTTCAATATTGAAAATGTTCTTTAGACCTTTCTCGCAATTTTCACCGAAATATGGCTTCGTACAGTCGCACTTGAAAGAATTACCCTCCAGTCTACACTTGCCACCATTTCCACACGGATTATTTGTGCATGGATCTGTCATTAGAGAGAGGTGCAACGTTATAATTATTTATAGACAAAAATAAAGCCTTCTTATTATTTATCAGAATAATTATTAATACATGAATCAACTAACCTTTCTCGCATTTATCGCCAAAATAGGGCTTCATGCAGTCGCACTTGAAAGAATTACCCTCCAGTCTACACTTGCCGCCATTCGCACAAGGATTATTTGTGCATGGATCTGTCATTAGAGACACGAGTATTGTAATAATTAATAATAGACAAAAATAAAGCCTTCTTATTATTTATCAGAATAATTACTTAACAAATTAATCAATTAACCATTCTCGCATTTATCCCCAAAATATGGCTTAGTACAGTCGCACTTGAAAGAGTTACCCTGTAATCTACACTTTCCTCCGTTCTCACAAGGATTTTCAGTGCATGAATCTTTGAGTTGAAAGAGGAGCATTATAATAATAATTCATAAACAAAAATAAAGCTTTCTTATTATTTATCAGAATAATTGACATGAATCAACTAACCTTTCTCGCATTTGTCTCCAAAATATGGTTTAGTGCAATCGCACTTGAAAGAATTACCCAGCAGTTTACATTTGCCGCCATTCACACAAGGATTAATTGTGCATGGATCTGTCATTAGAGAGACGAGTTTTGTAATAATTAATTATAGACAAAAATAAAGCCTTCTTATTATTTTTCAGAATAATTATTATCACATGAATCAACTGACCTTTCTCGCATTTATCTCCAAAATATGGCTTGGTGCAGTTGCACTTGAAAGAGTTACCCTCCAGTCTACACTTTCCCCCGTTCTCACAAGGATTTTCAGTGCATGGATCTTTGAGTTGAAAGAGGAGCATTATAATAATAATTCATAAACAAAAATAAACCTTTCTTATTATTTATCAGAATAATTATTGACACATGAACCAACTAACCTTTCTCGCATTTGTCTCCAAAATATGATTTAATGCAATTGCACTTGAAAGAATTACCCAGCAGTCTACATTTGCCGCCATTCGCACAAGGATTAATTGTGCATGGATCTGTCATTAGAGAGACGAGAATTGTAATAATTAATTATAGACAAAAATAAAGCCTTCTTATTATTTATCAGAATAATTATTATTACACGAATCAACTGACCTTTCTCGCATTTATCGCCAAAATAGGGCTTCATGCAGTCGCACTTGAAAGAATTACCCTGCAGTCTACACTTGCCGCCATTCGCACAAGGATTATTTGTGCATGGATCTGTCATTAGAGACACGAGTATTGTAATAATTAATAATAGACAAAAATAAAGCCTTCTTATTATTTATCAGAATAATTACTTAACAAATTAATCAATTAACCATTCTCGCATTTATCCCCAAAATATGGCTTAGTACAGTCGCACTTGAAAGAGTTACCCTGTAATCTACACTTTCCTCCGTTCTCACAAGGATTTTCAGTGCATGGATCTTTGAGTTGAAAGAGGAGCATTATAATAATAATTCATAAACAAAAATAAAGCTTTCTTATTATTTATCAGAATAATTGACATGAATCAACTAACCTTTCTCGCATTTGTCTCCAAAATATGGTTTAGTGCAATCGCACTTGAAAGAATTACCCAGCAGTTTACATTTGCCGCCATTCACACAAGGATTAATTGTGCATGGATCTGTCATTAGAGAGACGAGTTTTGTAATAATTAATAATAGACAAAAATAAAGCCTTCTTATTATTTTTCAGAATAATTATTATCACATGAATCAACTGACCTTTCTCGCATTTATCTCCAAAATATGGCTTGGTGCAGTTGCACTTGAAAGAGTTACCCTCCAGTCTACACTTTCCCCCGTTCTCACAAGGATTTTCAGTGCATGGATCTTTGAGTTGAAAGAGGAGCATTATAATAATAATTCATAAACAAAAATAAACCTTTTTTATTATTTATCAGAATAATTATTGACACATGAATCAACTAACCTTTCTCGCATTTGTCTCCAAAATATGATTTAATGCAATTGCACTTGAAAGAATTACCCAGCAGTCTACATTTGCCGCCATTCGCACAAGGATTAATTGTGCATGGATCTGTCATTAGAGAGACGAGAATTGTAATAATTAATTATAGACAAAAATAAAGCCTTCTTATTATTTATCAGAATAATTATTATTACATGAATCAACTGAACTTTCTCGCATTTATCGCCAAAATAGGGCTTCATGCAGTCGCACTTGAAAGAATTACCCTGCAGTCTACACTTGCCGCCATTCGCACAAGGATTATTTGTGCATGGATCTGTCATTAGAGACACGAGTATTGTAATAATTAATAATAGACAAAAATAAAGCCTTCTTATTATTTATCAGAATAATTACTTAACAAATTAATCAATTAACCATTCTCGCATTTATCCCCAAAATATGGCTTAGTACAGTCGCACTTGAAAGAGTTACCCTGTAATCTACACTTTCCTCCGTTCTCACAAGGATTTTCAGTGCATGGATCTTTGAGTTGAAAGAGGAGCATTATAATAATAATTCATAAACAAAAATAAAGCTTTCTTATTATTTATCAGAATAATTGACATGAATCAACTAACCTTTCTCGCATTTGTCTCCAAAATATGGTTTAGTGCAATCGCACTTGAAAGAATTACCCAGCAGTCTACATTTGCCGCCATTCACACAAGGATTAATTGTGCATGGATCTGTCATTAGAGAGACGAGTATTGTAATAATTAATAATAGACAAAAATAAAGCCTTCTTATTATTTATCAGAATAATTACTTAACAAATTAATCAATTAACCATTCTCGCATTTATCCCCAAAATATGGCTTAGTACAGTCGTACTTGAAAGAATTACCCTGCAGTCTACACTTGCCGCCATTCGCACAAGGATTATTTGTGCATGGATCTGTCATTAGAGACACGAGTATTGTAATAATTAATAATAGACAAAAATAAAGCCTTCTTATTATTTATCAGAATAATTACTTAACAAATTAATCAATTAACCATTCTCGCATTTATCCCCAAAATATGGCTTAGTACAGTCGCACTTGAAAGAGTTACCCTGTAATCTACACTTTCCTCCGTTCTCACAAGGATTTTCAGTGCATGGATCTTTGAGTTGAAAGAGGAGCATTATAATAATAATTCATAAACAAAAATAAAGCTTTCTTATTATTTATCAGAATAATTGACATGAATCAACTAACCTTTCTCGCATTTGTCTCCAAAATATGGTTTAGTGCAATCGCACTTGAAAGAATTACCCAGCAGTTTACATTTGCCGCCATTCACACAAGGATTAATTGTGCATGGATCTGTCATTAGAGAGACGAGTTTTGTAATAATTAATAATAGACAAAAATAAAGCCTTCTTATTATTTTTCAGAATAATTATTATCACATGAATCAACTGACCTTTCTCGCATTTATCTCCAAAATATGGCTTGGTGCAGTTGCACTTGAAAGAGTTACCCTCCAGTCTACACTTTCCCCCGTTCTCACAAGGATTTTCAGTGCATGGATCTTTGAGTTGAAAGAGGAGCATTATAATAATAATTCATAAACAAAAATAAAC
Organism: Argiope bruennichi; assembly: GCF_947563725.1. Lineage (NCBI taxonomy): Eukaryota > Metazoa > Arthropoda > Arachnida > Araneae > Araneidae > Argiope > Argiope bruennichi. Next base: position 81,782,949 of record NC_079157.1, on the reverse strand, counting down.
CTTTTTTATTATTTATCAGAATAATTATTGACACATGAATCAACTAACCTTTCTCGCATTTGTCTCCAAAATATGATTTAATGCAATTGCACTTGAAAGAATTACCCAGCAGTCTACATTTGCCGCCATTCGCACAAGGATTAATTGTGCATGGATCTGTCATTAGAGAGACGAGAATTGTAATAATTAATTATAGACAAAAATAAAGCCTTCTTATTATTTATCAGAATAATTATTATTACATGAATCAACTGAACTTTCTCGCATTTATCGCCAAAATAGGGCTTCATGCAGTCGCACTTGAAAGAATTACCCTGCAGTCTACACTTGCCGCCATTCGCACAAGGATTATTTGTGCATGGATCTGTCATTAGAGACACGAGTATTGTAATAATTAATAATAGACAAAAATAAAGCCTTCTTATTATTTATCAGAATAATTACTTAACAAATTAATCAATTAACCATTCTCGCATTTATCCCCAAAATATGGCTTAGTACAGTCGCACTTGAAAGAGTTACCCTGTAATCTACACTTTCCTCCGTTCTCACAAGGATTTTCAGTGCATGGATCTTTGAGTTGAAAGAGGAGCATTATAATAATAATTCATAAACAAAAATAAAGCTTTCTTATTATTTATCAGAATAATTGACATGAATCAACTAACCTTTCTCGCATTTGTCTCCAAAATATGGTTTAGTGCAATCGCACTTGAAAGAATTACCCAGCAGTCTACATTTGCCGCCATTCACACAAGGATTAATTGTGCATGGATCTGTCATTAGAGAGACGAGTATTGTAATAATTAATAATAGACAAAAATAAAGCCTTCTTATTATTTATCAGAATAATTACTTAACAAATTAATCAATTAACCATTCTCGCATTTATCCCCAAAATATGGCTTAGTACAGTCGTACTTGAAAGAATTACCCTGCAGTCTACACTTGCCGCCATTCGCACAAGGATTATTTGTGCATGGATCTGTCATTAGAGACACGAGTATTGTAATAATTAATAATAGACAAAAATAAAGCCTTCTTATTATTTATCAGAATAATTACTTAACAAATTAATCAATTAACCATTCTCGCATTTATCCCCAAAATATGGCTTAGTACAGTCGCACTTGAAAGAGTTACCCTGTAATCTACACTTTCCTCCGTTCTCACAAGGATTTTCAGTGCATGGATCTTTGAGTTGAAAGAGGAGCATTATAATAATAATTCATAAACAAAAATAAAGCTTTCTTATTATTTATCAGAATAATTGACATGAATCAACTAACCTTTCTCGCATTTGTCTCCAAAATATGGTTTAGTGCAATCGCACTTGAAAGAATTACCCAGCAGTCTACATTTGCCGCCATTCACACAAGGATTAATTGTGCATGGATCTGTCATTAGAGAGACGAGTATTGTAATAATTAATAATAGACAAAAATAAAGCCTTCTTATTATTTATCAGAATAATTACTTAACAAATTAATCAATTAACCATTCTCGCATTTATCCCCAAAATATGGCTTAGTACAGTCGCACTTGAAAGAGTTACCCTGTAATCTACACTTTCCTCCGTTCTCACAAGGATTTTCAGTGCATGGATCTTTGAGTTGAAAGAGGAGCATTATAATAATAATTCATAAACAAAAATAAACCTTTCTTATTATTTATCAGAATAATTATTGACACATGAATCAACTAACCTTTCTCGCATTTGTCTCCAAAATATGATTTAATGCAATTGCACTTGAAAGAATTACCCTGCAGTCTACACTTGCCGCCATTCGCACAAGGATTATTTGTGCATGGATCTGTCATTAGAGACACGAGTATTGTAATAATTAATAATAGACAAAAATAAAGCCTTCTTATTATTTATCAGAATAATTACTTAACAAATTAATCAATTAACCATTCTCGCATTTATCCCCAAAATATGGCTTAGTACAGTCGCACTTGAAAGAGTTACCCTGTAATCTACACTTTCCTCCGTTCTCACAAGGATTTTCAGTGCATGGATCTTTGAGTTGAAAGATGAGCATTATAATAATAATTCATAAACAAAAATAAAGCTTTCTTATTATTTATCAGAATAATTGACATGAATCAACTAACCTTTCTCGCATTTGTCTCCAAAATATGGTTTAGTGCAATCGCACTTGAAAGAATTACCCAGCAGTCTACATTTGCCGCCATTCACACAAGGATTAATTGTGCATGGATCTGTCATTAGAGAGACGAGTATTGTAATAATTAATAATAGACAAAAAAAAGCCTTCTTATTATTTATCAGAATAATTACTTAACAAATTAATCAATTAACCATTCTCGCATTTATCCCCAAAATATGGCTTAGTACAGTCGCACTTGAAAGAGTTACCCTGTAATCTACACTTTCCTCCGTTCTCACAAGGATTTTCAGTGCATGGATCTTTGAGTTGAAAGAGGAGCATTATAATAATAATTCATAAACAAAAATAAAGCTTTCTTATTATTTATCAGAATAATTGACATGAATCAACTAACCTTTCTCGCATTTGTCTCCAAAATATGGTTTAGTGCAATCGCACTTGAAAGAATTACCCAGCAGTTTACATTTGCCGCCATTCACACAAGGATTAATTGTGCATGGATCTGTCATTAGAGAGACGAGTTTTGTAATAATTAATTATAGACAAAAATAAAGCCTTCTTATTATTTTTCAGAATAATTATTATCACATGAATCAACTGACCTTTCTCGCATTTATCTCCAAAATATGGCTTGGTGCAGTTGCACTTGAAAGAGTTACCCTCCAGTCTACACTTCCCCCCGTTCTCACAAGGATTTTCAGTGCATGGATCTTTGAGTTGAAAGAGGAGCATTATAATAATAATTCATAAACAAAAATAAACCTTTCTTATTATTTATCAGAATAATTATTGACACATGAATCAACTAACCTTTCTCGCATTTGTCTCCAAAATATGATTTAATGCAATTGCACTTGAAAGAATTACCCTGCAGTCTACACTTGCCGCCATTCGCACAAGGATTATTTGTGCATGGATCTGTCATTAGAGACACGAGTATTGTAATAATTAATAATAGACAAAAATAAAGCCTTCTTATTATTTATCAGAATAATTACTTAACAAATTAATCAATTAACCATTCTCGCATTTATCCCCAAAATATGGCTTAGTACAGTCGCACTTGAAAGAGTTACCCTGTAATCTACACTTTCCTCCGTTCTCACAAGGATTTTCAGTGCATGGATCTTTGAGTTGAAAGATGAGCATTATAATAATAATTCATAAACAAAAATAAAGCTTTCTTATTATTTATCAGAATAATTGACATGAATCAACTAACCTTTCTCGCATTTGTCTCCAAAATATGGTTTAGTGCAATCGCACTTGAAAGAATTACCCAGCAGTCTACATTTGCCGCCATTCACACAAGGATTAATTGTGCATGGATCTGTCATTAGAGAGACGAGTATTGTAATAATTAATAATAGACAAAAAAAAAGCCTTCTTATTATTTATCAGAATAATTACTTAACAAATTAATCAATTAACCATTCTCGCATTTATCCCCAAAATATGGCTTAGTACAGTCGCACTTGAAAGAGTTACCCTGTAATCTACACTTTCCTCCGTTCTCACAAGGATTTTCAGTGCATGGATCTTTGAGTTGAAAGAGGAGCATTATAATAATAATTCATAAACAAAAATAAAGCTTTCTTATTATTTATCAGAATAATTGACATGAATCAACTAACCTTTCTCGCATTTGTCTCCAAAATATGGTTTAGTGCAATCGCACTTGAAAGAATTACCCAGCAGTTTACATTTGCCGCCATTCACACAAGGATTAATTGTGCATGGATCTGTCATTAGAGAGACGAGTTTTGTAATAATTAATTATAGACAAAAATAAAGCCTTCTTATTATTTTTCAGAATAATTATTATCACATGAATCAACTGACCTTTCTCGCATTTATCTCCAAAATATGGCTTGGTGCAGTTGCACTTGAAAGAGTTACCCTCCAGTCTACACTTCCCCCCGTTCTCACAAGGATTTTCAGTGCATGGATCTTTGAGTTGAAAGAGGAGCATTATAATAATAATTCATAAACAAAAATAAACCTTTCTTATTATTTATCAGAATAATTATTGACACATGAATCAACTAACCTTTCTCGCATTTGTCTCCAAAATATGATTTAATGCAATTGCACTTGAAAGAATTACCCAGCAGTCTACATTTGCCGCCATTCGCACAAGGATTAATTGTGCATGGATCTGTCATTAGAGAGACGAGAATTGTAATAATTAATTATAGAGAAAAATAAAGCCTTCTTATTATTTATCAGAATAATTATTATTACATGAATCAACTGACCTTTCTCGCATTTATCGCCAAAATAGGGCTTCATGCAGTCGCACTTGAAAGAATTACCCTGCAGTCTACACTTGCCGCCATTCGCACAAGGATTATTTGTGCATGGATCTGTCATTAGAGACACGAGTATTGTAATAATTAATAATAGACAAAAATAAAGCCTTCTTATTATTTATCAGAATAATTACTTAACAAATTAATCAACTGACCTTTCTCGCATTTATCCCCAAAATATGGCTTAGTACAGTCGCACTTGAAAGAGTTACCCTGTAATCTACACTTTCCTCCGTTCTCACAAGGATTTTCAGTGCATGGATCTTTGAGTTGAAAGAGGAGCATTATAATAATAATTCATAAACAAAAATAAAGCTTTCTTATTATTTATCAGAATAATTGACATGAATCAACTAACCTTTCTCGCATTTGTCTCCAAAATATGGTTTAGTGCAATCGCACTTGAAAGAATTACCCAGCAGTCTACATTTGCCGCCATTCACACAAGGATTAATTGTGCATGGATCTGTCATTAGAGAGACGAGTATTGTAATAATTAATTATAGACAAAAATAAAGCCTTCTTATTATTTTTCAGAATAATTATTATCACATGAATCAACTGACCTTTCTCGCATTTATCTCCAAAATATGGCTTGGTGCAGTTGCACTTGAAAGAGTTACCCTCCAGTCTACACTTGCCTCCATTCTCACAAGGATTTTCAGTGCATGAATCTTTGAGTTGAAAGAGGAGCATCATAATAATTATTTATAAACAAAAACAAGACCTTCTTATTATTTATCAAAAATGATTGTTAATATGTAAACCAACCTTTCTCGCATTTATCTCCAAAATACGGCCTGGTGCAATTACATTTGAAAGAGTTACCCTCCAGTCTACATTTGCCACCATTCACACACGGATTATTTGTGCAAGGGTCTATAAATATCATGAATTAATTCATATTATTACTTTTAAATCATAAATAAGTTGAAATCTTTAATAAATACCAAAACATAATAGGTTGCAATGGAATTTAATAAGTATTTTTTTCTACATTCTAGTAAGTGCTCAAATTTTGCCATTAAAATTTCCTAATTTGGAAGAAATTTTATTACGTATTTCTATTTAAAATATATCTGAATTTTTTCATTCATTATTCATACTAAAGTTGGTATTTTTACTTTTCCCTGTAAATTAGTTTTAATGACTTAAATCATCTTTAAATTGCATAAATTAATATAAAAATTCATAAAAAAAACTTTATGATTCTTTCTGAATGATAATAATCTTTTGCTTACCTTTCTCGCACAGTTTCCCAGAATAGGGAGTTTTGCACTTGCATTGGAATGACGTTCCGTTGATCTTGCAGGTTCCACCGTTCAGGCATGGATTCTCCGTGCAAATATCTACAGAAAAACATTGAAAACATATTATGCTCGCTATTATTATATGTATACTGTAATTCATCAAGAATTGAAAAGAAATGACATTACATTAGATATAGAAAATAATTATATAATATTACCATCTTTGCAAATTGGTCCCGTGTAAGGTGGTTTGCATACGCATTTGAAAATTTTTCCAATGACTTTACATTTTCCTTCATGTAAACAAGGACTGCTGTTGCATGGATCTGTTTCAACGAGTATGTTTGGAATCAATAAATACGCATTAGAAATTTTAGCAACACTTACCAAATATTACTAGAAACTTTCGAGCATTAAAGTAAAAATAATTTGACTCTTTTTAAAAAAATGCTTGATTATTGTATATATTTTTATTTTGTTAATTTTTATTTTCTGTTAATAAGGTAATAAATATTAATTTTAAATTTCCGTAAAAAGAACTATTTCTTTCCTCTTCCATAGAAAACTGCCTACATTTCTTTTTTTGAAAGAAAAAAAGCCTAAAAGCTTTCATTTATTTTATAATAACTACATATGGAAAACTGCATTAAAATAATAAACAGGAATTATATGGAATTTTTTGGTATCATTATTTTTATAACCAAGCTTAATTTTAATAATAGAAATAAGAAAGAAAACTTACAGAGATTCATTCATATATAATAACCTTTGAATTATCTATCGATATCTGGAAATTAGATAGATAAATTGGAACTTTCATTTTTAAGTAATTGGAAGACAAATCCTTTGAGTCGAATGTAATTTTAAAAGATTTCATAATTAAGACACGCACACATGCATATATACCTTCACAGTGTTGTTCTTTTAATTTGGAACCATCGGGGCACAGGCAGTACTTTTCTTCCCTAAAACCTAAAAATCCGCCTTCCCAAGTGCAGTTAGCTCCAGTACCACAGTTACAAGCTGTAAGAAAAGTATGTTATTTTCCATTCAGTTTCTCACAAACTTCACAAATTTATCATATTATGGCACATTTATTTATAGAAATATTAAATATTTTTGCCTTTTACATACATATATCTTTTGTAAATATTTTTTCCAATTTGTGTACAATTTGTTTACTTCTTAATTTCTAAATAATTCGAGTGAAACTTCAATGGGATCTTTTTATTTTTAAGACAAGAGAAACAGATGGTGAGGGACCACATCAAAACTGATACTTAAATGTCGGAGAGGAGCCTATAGAAAATTTATTCAAAATTACCAAATCTAAAGACATGGAAGGATATGATTTTTGTTCATGCAAAGTAAATCTTTTTCACTCCGACAGTGAAATTTTTAAATCCAGGGCTCTAAATTGGAATTACAATAATCCTTATCTTAAATATAAATTCAAATATATAATTAGGAATTTTCTGTTAATAATATTCATAATGGGTGTGTTTGCTCACTATATTGTGTTTACTGTATCATGTTTATTGTATTTTAATTAATTTTATAATTCAAATAAATATGAAAAATAATTATGAAATCATGTAACTAATTATTTTAAGAAAGCATTACTAAAGGAAATTCCCACTGGAATCAAAACACAAATTAATTAATTGAATTTTAAAACATTGTATTTTCATATAGATTAACTCTGAAGCAACAGGAATTGACTGGAAAGTAAGAAAATGGCACTTCTCAAGCAAGATTGAATTTTAAGAACGTAAAAGAAAACTGCGAGTTATATTTTTTCTTCACTTCTTCAATTCAACGCAAGCTTCAATATCACAATTCTTTTGAGTCATGATGCATGTGGCGGCGCTACTGCATGAAACGTTATTCTAAGAAGTGAATTCAAATGAACTAATCTTGACTATATAAATATTGTGGCGTCAATTTCGTATTACCTTTATTTTTTTACTCTCTTATAACAACAGCTGGTTGCTGTTATTTTATGTTTTATTATAATGTTTCTTTATTATTATTTTTTTTTGTAAACGAAGTTTATTCTTGCTATTACTACTAGTATTCAAACTACAAGCTAAGTAATGGATTAAACCACAATGCACTTTGTTAGTCCTATTTCTGAAATGACGCCGTTTTTAAAACAGACCCCGTATCCCCCCCCCCACACACACATACACATTCGTAAGAGATTACCGGAAAATCAATAATAAACGTTTTTCATTGTTCTTTTTAGCATTTTATCTGAATTTTTCTTTTTTATTGATTTGCTAATTCAGCAACAATAGTAGAATTGAAATTCAATAATATGTGTCAAAGCAAATTTATTAATATGCACTTTAATTTAATTAATCTTTAAATTTTAATTTATAATCTTTAATATTCCTTATTGTTATTAATTACTTATAAAATTTAAGAACTATCTTTATGTTCATTAATATTATTCAAATTTTTTTAAAAACGTAACAAATTAATTAAAATAGTTTCAAACAAATAAAAAAAATAATCTTACCTTCGCAGACATCTAACTTTTTACCGTATTCCGGAAGACATTCACAAAGCACTTCGTCGTCAGATGTTACTCGACATTTTCCATTTTTACAATCACACACTGCAAAAAACGATTTGTTTGTTCCATAAAATTAAGAAATTGTGCTTAAAAAAATGCTCAAATATCTACACACATTCTACTTTAGATTGCGCAAGCGCTCACAATTACCAATTTGGAAGCCACGAGCCTTTACTAACTCCTCTGTATCTTTTATTATGTTCTGTTATCTGTGAACCAACATGCATGCAACACCCTACTAGACTGACGTGCATTGATCGAATGAATCTTGGATGGAGGTATTCAGATTCTACTATTTTCATGCCCTTTAATGAACTCATCACAACTTTTTGGGGATATCTGTCGGGATTATTCTCAAAGTCTTTGTCAAATAACATTATAGTTCGTCCTTGAACAAGTTGCGGCGCATCTTATCAAGAGGCACTAGTGTAACAAACTGCACACACCAAGATAATCACAACCAAGAAAGACTCCAAATATGTGCATAAAGCAAAGAAGAAGATTGACCGATTTTTTAAAATAATTCATATTCCTCGCAATTTAGTCTTTACCTTGTGGAGTTTCATCTGCTTTTTACATGCGAAACAATTTCGAGATCAAAAGAAACTCATAGCGTTGTAAAATAATAATAATAATGTTACGTCCATTCTCAAGAATGCCACAAATGTGCATTCGTGTGACGGAAACAAAGAGGATTGTATTGCCGGTGATGATAATAACATTCAGAGCTATTTCCGAGAAACAAAGGAAGACTGCATATGCATGCAAAATTTAATTGAGGTTGTCTTTACTGTTACTGAGACCCCCCGGAGGGGCACCTCGAAATGAGGATGAGAGGCTTCCGGCATGTTGGTTGGATCTCGCCACCCTGGAGAGTGCACTAATAGGGAGAGCGGGGGATCTGACTCCTCCCATCGATGACGGGACGTACTTCCTTCGAGGAGGGTTGTATCGTGGCCGGTGATGGGCCTTAGGACTCAACCACAGTTCCAGCCAATGTTGCTGTTGCGGCGGTCCGGTCATTCAGTTTTTATGGTTTAAATCCGTGTGCCTTCGTGGCGGGTCGGAGAGTTAGATGGCTGACTTACTGAGCTACAGTAAACTCTATGTTATTTTTTGGCTGATTTTTGTTCAAAGTAAGCGAAACAAGATAATTAGCATGTAAATGCATGGTCACTTATGTATCAATTTATCTGAAATTTATTCTATATATTTGTTTTTTATTTTAAACTTCTGAAACATAAAAAATAAAATAAAATAAATCTTACCATGTTGACATATGTTTCCTACGTGATTTTCGGGACAGTCGCAGGAGAAGGAATTCCCTTTAATTGTACACCTACCACCATTACGACAAGGACTAGATGAACATGGATCTATGAATGGTTAATGTCTTTAATACTGATGGAAAAGTCGTCTTAAAATGTATGTTTAAAAAATAAATTTTGCAATTTTATCACATTTCATTTATTTCATTAAATTATCTTCCATTTCCGAAATCGCATACACTGAGAAGCTATTAAATTTTGCACAGGCCAGTGCATGGAAGTGAAAAAAGAATTCATCGAATCAACAACTCATTATAGTAAGTACTGTCAACGATAAAATTTTATAAAAGTTCTGACTCAAAATGTGTTTGGAGATCAATTTCCTTTCTTCTAAAGAATAAATAGCAACTGAATATTGCGTCTTCGAACAAGATGCTGATTTAATTTGAGTGAAACTGACGTGTTAGACGTAAAAAACAAATTTACGCTACTAATAGAGCTAATTAAAATAAATTATTTTTTTATGTTGAATTCACTGTCATTTTGATAATTTGGTTACGCTGTTGTTTTCCATTTTTGGCAGAACAGAAATCATGACAATTTTGTGGTTCTTTTTTTCTCTCGTTTCCCCATTATGTTCTTATTTTTGTAATTAAGTATGTGTAGGTAAAGAAAACTTTTAAAATTTATCCTGTTTTACATCCAAAAAGAGGCTGTAAACTACTATGTGATAAAAGTTTAAAATTCATCATGTAAGTTTTACTGTATAACGAAGTAAAATGCAATCAATTCGTAAATAATAGATTTATTTTCTTTAAGAAGATATAAATAAATTTCTCATAGAATAAAACATTACTTTTTTTTGTTTTATTTTTGTGGCATCCAGAAATATAAGTGTTCCTTTCATTTGCTGATTTATTTCCTTTTTTGTATTCATTTTAAAATATTAAGGAGTGCATTATGTTTGTTTTAACATAAGGCATAAGAAATAATCGAAAACATGAACCTATAAAAATCTTTAAAAATATATAATAAATGTATGACTATTCTTACCCTTTTCACACCTATCTCCAGAGAAAGGACTCTTGCATGCACATATAAAACTGTTTCCTTTGACTGTACAGCTGCCGTTATTCATGCATGGATTTGATGTACAAGGATCTGAATATGAGAAAATGATGGAAGTTATAATAAATATTTTAGTCTATCTTCCTTATAAGCAAAGAATGCGTAATACGATACATCATGATTTAATTGTTAAGATACATTATAATACTGTCTGGCACTGAAATTATATAGAGCTTCATCATAGATAATTAGTGCTAATATGATAATAGAATTTGACTTGTACTTGTCCTTTGTTCTAATAATTTTTTCAAAAAAATTAAATGCTTGTAGAATTTCAGCTTATTGATCTCACGATCTTTCATATTTTCTATTAAAACATTCAATTTCCATTAAGAAATTTTCAGTAAAAGCTTTGATACATTCCAGCATGCTATATCAGTTCTTAAAATTTCTGTTCATGATCTCACATGTGATGTTGATGCTTTCTAAAAGTGCAAACTATCAACTATTATGAAATGCCTTTGGATATCATGTATGCTCAAGAGACAATCAGCTCTAAAAACATTATCCATCAATACGCTTCATGAGCAATTGAGCTAATAATTGTATGTATTTCTCTGTTTTTGAAATAGGAAATCATAATTTGTAAAAACAAGAATTTATTAGAATTAATGAATAATGTGAAACGTAATAAGAAAAATATGGAGTACGTACTAAAATAAGACAGCATGATTCACAAGACCTTCAGGCATGACCATCCCCCACATTTACTCAAAACATTTAGACTGAACATTTTAACAGGGCTCTTAAATAAGAATAAACGCTTATTCGTCTGTGTTTTTCCTATGAATTATGAGAACAACTCATCAATCGATTTTCTGAGAATTTTCTTGAGCTACAAGTACATATTCAAGGACAAAAGGTGCGGATAAAATGCAGGACACATTGTTTCAGTGAACTGTGAAAAAAAAAACTTAAAGGACCACGCGGAGTTAAAAGACAATCGCAGTGATGAACATGCAAAAGATGGCTAATTGAAATTAGAAAGCTAGTCAACCAACCAGCTGAAATTTCTTTTTGTTTTGTTATTGTTGTTGTTGATGGAAAAGGTGCATAAAAAGGAAAATGTGCTATGAAAGTTTTTCTAAGTAACTTCACACAATCTTAACAAATGAATTAGGCCCCCATTTGTTAAGGCCACAGATGTGCTTCTTTAATTTTCTCAATGCTGAATGTCACTAAACAGCTTTCAACGAAATTACGGATTGGATATACAACGAAATTTTGTTCGTCTTTCATTAAAAGTTAATGATATAATTGCTAGTTTTCAATATGTAGAACATATAAGTACAAAAATATTTTATATATTATTATTTGTGTTGCGATTTTTGTGAGATCTAAGTGAAATTGAAGTTTTTATACTTTTTGGTATAAAAACTCATTAAAAAAGATGATTACAAAAATGCAGGAAATGGAGCTTTAATATTCATTCGAGAAGAATAAAAATATGTTTAGAGGCAATACATTTTTAAACGCAAGAAAAATTTGTGAAATCGGGCAAGTGGAAGAGGTTGAGAAACTTCCTCTTTGGTTTTAGGAATTATTCTAAATATACATTTCAGAGAATTTGATCTATTTATCTACAATACCTACAAATATAATTCAATGAATTGTTCTGTAATAAATAACCATTTCAGCAAAATCAACTTTATTTCACAGTTCTCTTGAAATTTGGATACTCCTGAAAATTTTCAGCATTCCAGATGCATAGAATATTTGAGGTGTTTTGTGCTTACCTTTTTCACATTGCTTTCCTTCATATGGAGGGGGGCAATCACACTTGAAATCCATTCCAACCACTTTACACTTCCCCTTATTCGAGCAGGGATTGGATGAGCAAGGTCCTACACGAAAAAACAAATCCACAATGAATGAATGAATAGGATTCTTCCAATCATGCGAATCAAGTATTAGGATAATAACGCCCTAAGTATTCATACAGATTTAAAATTACAAATCTTATCAAAACCTTCAAGGTAAATAAACGGACGCCTTACCCATTTCGCAGTTTAGACCACTGAATGGCTGTTTACACTGACATTTGTATTTTAGCCCCTCTACCTGGCAGACGCCGCTGTTATGACAGGGATTTGAGGAACAGGGTCCTGTAAAACAAGCATTTTTATTTGCGAAAATTCAAAGTTATGCCCTTTTACGTGCTACAAATACAAATCAAAATACGAAGCATTAAATCCAGTCTTACCCTCTTGACATAAAATTCCTGTATAAGGCTTCCTACATACACATTCGAAGCCCCGACTATTTACTTTACACGCCCCGTTGTTTTGGCAAGGATTTGAAGAGCAAGGACCTGTTGTGAAAGAGAAAAAATATCTAGCTCAGGCATTTTTTTTATCTTTCTTACTGAGCAAGAAGCATAAAAAAATATTCTATAATGCGATGATGACATTAGTATATCTAGTTTCTTTCCGCTAAACCCTTATACGTTGTATTTTCAAATATAATGTAATATATTGTTATTTGCACAATATACAAGAGTTTTGTTTCATTTCACTATGCTAATGAAATAACATTTGAAGAACAGTTTTATTGTTAATTCTCACCTTTTAAAACTTACTAACAATATCAAAGTTATAATCACTATTAATAATAAGTAGAAGATCACTGTTATGGCTTCGAAAAAGGAATTGATTTCAAATGTTTATACTTTCTGATTTTTCGGCTACATTTTTCATGAGTATTTTCGAAAAATGAATAGACTGGTAAGCGTTTTAGCGATGATTTTCTGTTTGAGAGAGTATTTACTGTTTCTAATGAAGTGAAATGCAAATGGGAATCGTTTCCCCTGAGAATTTTATAAAACTCCGCTATATCTTGGAGATGCATCTGACAGTTTTCTGTAATCTAGATGATCAAGAGCTTCTCTGTCAGGAACCATTCATTGATAACGTGCGCCAGATTGATTCAGATATAAAACAATACTTTTAACCTACTAATTTTAGTTTTAATGTATTAAAGCGGTTGAAAGAAATCAGTCCCATTACAGGTATCATTTAAAGATTCTTTGATTTATATAATTGTTTAATGAATTCATTATTTTTGATATTAACAAAGAAATTTTTGCATGCCGTTACATGACATCCTACTTCTCGCCTTGAAAAATCACTGCCTTGGTTTAAAGAGCTGTATGAAAATTTCTTGCTTTCCAGAATATGTATAAAATAATAAAACCCTTTTTGAGTTTTTTGCTTTAAAATTTTAAAAAAATATTTTGAAAGAAGAAAATGTATAGTTTCTTTTTATGAATTTCGTTCAGTTTTCGATATTTGAATTTTATTATATTTCACTAATATATTTTGAGATTTGAAAAAAAATAATTGAATGATACATTTTCTATGTTCATTGAATGTATCTAAATTATAATTTTAAAAATGTATTTGTAACAAAATACCTAGATTTATTACATTCACACAGTTAAAAATTTCCTTCACTTCCTCACGGCTATAGATGCAATATCTCTTACATTCAGAAGCCTCTCTCTTCTATATTATAAAATGGGTTGGAAAAATAATTTTTTTATAAACGCTAATAGTCTTTTTTAAAATCTAATAATTATATTTTCAACAAATATAAAACAAAATATATTCTAATTATATAACACTAAATTTATAGAAAAATTATACAAAAATTTCTTTCGTCAAATTTTGAAATCTATTCACTCATTTATATTGAATTTGTAATTTCAAATGTCAACAACACCTAATCAATTTCACTTATTCCCAGACTTTTCTGGTTATATTTTTATCTCGACTGTCATTTTTCTGTTTCTGGCTATTATATTTAACTACATAACAAAAAAAAAATCCTTTATTGTTTGACAAATGGAAAAACCATTCACTATTTTTCTGAGATGTGAAAAATTTTAAAAATTTCAATCTAGAAATGTACATAGACTCATGAAAATATATCCATCAACTCAAATCTTCTCCTCTTTTTATAATTTTTACTTCACTTTTTTTTTCTGAGATAACTTACTCATTTCACAGATTTTTCCTTCGTAAGGCTTTCGGCATTCACATTTGAAACTCAGTCCATCTGCTGAACATTTTCCTAAATTCTGGCAAGGATTGGATGAACATGGACCTGCAAAAATTTGAAGAACATTTTATTTCTTAAAAAGTATAGAAATGTGGCAAAATATTGTTTATATATAATTACAAAGTGCACCTTTCATTTTAATTGTTTTGATTTTTCTTAAATATTGAGAAACATAAAATTAGTCAAAATATTATTTCAATGTTTTTATATTTTTTAAGTTGATTATTTCTTCTGTTTTCTGTATTCATTTGAATATTTTTTAAAAAGTCAAAAAAGCTCTTAAAAGATTGGAACCTAAATTATCTTTCAGATAAATGTGGTTTTTTTTACTCTAAAGAGTTATGTAAAAGAAATCACAATAGTTTTAGGCATTTCATCTGGTTGAATATCAATCGCTGGGCGTTGACACATCAATAATAAACATTTAAAAGGTGATAGTAATGGTGCACAAGACCGCAAATCCACGGAACACGTTCCTCCGTTTTGACACGGATTCGATGAGCACGGTCCTGTCATGAAATAAATAATGTTTCCTCTACATGTTGGGAATATACATGTTATTCAATGTTATACAAAAGCGAATTTCTAAATGGTGTTATTTACAAAAACAAAATTGCACCTAATTCACAGTTTCGCCCTAAGAATGGAGGCTTGCATGCACATTTGAAAGACTGCCCATCCATGGAACACGTTCCTCCGTTTTGACACGGATTCGATGAGCACGGTCCTGTCATGAAATAAATAATGTTTCCTCTACATGTTGGTAATATACATGTTATTCAATGTTATACAAAAGCGAATTTCTAAATGGTGTTATTTACAAAAACAAAATTGTACCTAATTCACAGTTTCGCCCTAAGAATGGAGGCTTGCATGCACATTTGAAAGATTGCCCGTCCATGGAACACGTTCCTCCGTTTTGACACGGATTCGATGAGCACGGTCCTGTCATGAAATAAACAATTTTTCCTCTCTATGTTGGGAATATACATGTTATTCAATGTTATACAAAAGCGAATTTCTAAATGGTGTTATTTACAAAAACAAAATTGTACCTAATTCACAGTTTCGCCCTAAAATTGGAGGCTTGCATGCACATTTGAAAGATTGCCCGCCCATGGAACACGTTCCTCCGTTTTGACACGGATTCGATGAGCACGGTCCTGTCATGAAATAAACAATTTTTCCTCTCCATGTTGGAAATATATTGTTATTCATTGTTGTTTAAAACCAAATTCTAAGTGTTTTAAATCTGCAATTTTAACATGGTATTCTCTTGAAGATCGCACTTTCACGAAGTTAGCTTTCAAAGTCAGGTAGAATCGTAAATGACAAATATTGCTGTGAATAATTGATATTAGTTTTATTATAATTTAAAAATTAGGAAATGTTGAGCAATTGAATGTAGTAGAAATACCTACAAATTTTTCAAACAATTTTCTATGTGTTTTAATTTTTTATATATATATATATATATTAAATTAAATCAGTGAATTCGATTCATCATAATGTTACGAATCTTTAATAATGTTTCTATTTCACGTTCATAATTGGATAAAATCAATTACAAAGATTCTTAATGGATACTGAATGGGTGATTAAATTACTCCTCAGTTGTCAGATAATCTGAGGGCCCATTTAATGACGAATTTGATGTTTTTTTGTTGCAAAATTTATGATTTTGGAAAATTTTTTGGAGTGTTATTCGCACTAGGAAATGCTGATTCCAATTAATGCTGATTTTCTTCTTATTTCATTCACAATTTCTGCTCATTGTTATTTATTCATCAAGAGATGCTTACATAGACCCTGGCCATGCTTTTATTACTTATGGTTTGTGTTGTCTTAAGTACTCGTAGAATAAAGCCTACTTTAATATCAACGTTACTAAATTTATTTCACTATAAACCCAATGAGAGATTGTCGCAACCATACTTAAACTTTCCAAATTTTTAACTGCACGCAGCATTCGTCAAAATCGTATTCTAAATAAAAACCTCAATGTTCACTGCCAATATTTTAGTCATTTTTTCTGATAGATACATATTTGATATAATTGAAAGAAAAGTGTGCCTCCTTTTCAAGTCGATTGGAAAAATCTCTCTTAAACACTGATCAAAGAGATTTTCACACTCACTCTAAAATCACGTTTTTCATTGGAAAAATAACTGTCGATTGGAAAATCTCTGCAAATTCTTCCCAGAAATGGTATTATGCAAGAAATTGATAAAACTATATGAAATACGTTGATCCAATTGCACAAATATGATATTTATCTTATACCTCTTACCTATTTCGCACAAATTTCCACTGAACGGCGGTTTACAGGAGCAACTGAAACTTTGCTCATCCACACTGCATTTTCCGCCATTTTGACAAGGACTCGATGAACAAGGACCTGCAATACAAAGAGAAAGATCATATTTGTAGTTATTTAAAATTTTACTCTAAAGTAAAAAGATATTACATATCAAATAATATTTATTCATGCTACCCAAAAATTATCTCTAAAGATCTACTGATTTTTGCAACTGAAAAATTTACGGATTGCTAAGATTTGGCAATGCGAATATCTAACTATTCTTATGGCACTTGCCGTGGACAAGCCCGCTGTTACGAAGACAGCGATTTTAAGCCGGTGGGAGAGCGTCTCTTGTTTCTATAGTAGCACCATCTAGGGCCAAGAGAACGACTTAGCTACACACACGTCACAACCCTTTTTACGGGGCGAACTTCATTCAGTCATCCACAGATCGTCATTTAGACCTGAATCAGAGCACGATCACCCCTGACCCAGTACCCCCACTGGTATTACTCTCGGTCTTTGTGACCACGACAGATTTATACGTGCGTCAGCCACCAAGCACGCGGTGAATCTTCGACCGGCGGGGTTCGAACACGCAACCTAAGGGACGCGAATCTAACGCTCTACCAACCAGGCTATCCCGGCCTTATCTCTAACTATGATGGTTCCCACTAACATTTTAGTCATAATCATCTGATTCATAAAATATTTTTATTTATTATTGTATGTTACTCCTATCAGGGTTTAAAGGAATTCTTATTCATTACATTGATATAAGGTTTGCAATATCATTCAATCGATTTCTGGATCTCAATCTCAAATTTTTGCCGGCAATTCTGCATTATTTTTTACTAAAAGTAATGTGATAAATATAAATATAACACAAATTTTTGTAATTATTCGCTAGACTGTCATTGCAGCGAGAGAAAAAAGGCAGAAATATATTATTTAATTATATGTTTTATAGTATTATCATTCTGAGAAATTATTTATGTATAAATGTATATTGTGATTTACAATAAAACTGTAAAATTTATTTTACATTATTTATATTCAAAATGCAATTTATTTTTAGGCACTCTTTTCACAATATGGAAAAATCAAACAAAATTTATTACTTTGAAATTTCATTTTATATTGAGAGTTTTAGAATTTAACTATAATATATTGTTCTAACGGTTTTGTTAGAGACTTTCACAAAGTAAATGACAATTTCACAATGTATTAGTCTGTAAATTTTAAATCACTAATTAATCTAAAGAACACCATTTATTTTCATTATTCGGCCGACAAGTTGCGTCTCCAATAATTAACATCCATGGAATTTCTTATATGTAATAAAAATTTACTTTAATCGCTTGTAAGTTGGCCGTCGGAAAATGTACAGAAATCTGTGTATAACATTTTCTTATTTCGAAAAAAAATATAATTCATATATTAATCATATGTTTAATAGTTTTTTTCCATATGAAGAACTATTTATATATAAATAAAGCTTATAATTGGTAAGAAAATTGTGTAATTTTCTTCACACTATTTTTGTTCAGAAAGCTACTTGCAATCATATGGTTTTGTTAAATGCTTCAAAAACCAAATAAAATTTTTTACTATCGTTTTTTTAAGAGTTATTATTTCACAGCAATTCACCGGTATAATCCATATGTTTAAAATATTTGGCGAAAAATAATAAAAATCGGGAATTTTATAAACATTAATGAAACATAAGAAGGTTATATATATATATAGGGTGTCTGATATATATATAAAAACAGGAAAACGGTTAAAGTTAAAAAAAAATCCTTAAAGCAAATTCATTTGACAGAACATAAATTTTTCCTCCCAATGTTTGGTCTTAGTTTAAAATGTTGTCTATAGATGGCACTAAAAATCCATGTTGTCGTTCTGCCGAAACCAGACTAGAAGAGAAAACATTCATGATTTGCCACATGAATTTGCCATGAAGATTTTTTTTTTTTCAGATTTATTATCATAATAAAATCTGAAAAAATCTTTTTTAATATTTTTAATTTTACAACTCGCCTCCAACTTTTTTAATTTCCTCTATTTCTAATGCTATAGCTGCAGTTAGAAAATGTTAACTACTGCACATCATTCTAAAGAATAATGAAATAGAAATTTATTATATTAAAACACGTGTCTAAACAAGTGACGTGACTAGATTAAAATGTCAATTTTGTAGAAAATTTCGAAATTTTTGTTTTTGAATATCCTTAAATTTTTCTGTTTCTTTTATAAAACTGCCAAAATTTAATTCTATCTCCATTTTTTGATAAAATATATTTATTTTTGTATTTGCATAATATAGGATTTAATTATATTTTAATTTCATATATTGTTTCCTCAGATTCTAATTTTTAATAAAATCTTCTTCCGTAAAACTTCATAAATTCTAATGTATTTGTTCTTTCATTAAATTTGGTGTATTGATTTTTCATTATGATTTGCAGTTGTTGAGTAAGCAATATTTTGAATCAAAAAATATTTTTTGATTTAATTCTCCATAATGTTCTTGTTGTTTATTAAACAAATCCAATAATTTAAAAATTGGATAGATATACTTTTTTTCTTTTTAGACACAAGACAATATTTTTTTAAAAAAAATATCTTAAAATTTTTGTCAAATCCTATAATAAACTTCTTAATTAAGAAGTGTTAGCTTAAAATCTCTTTCCGCCAAAGAGTTTATTTGTTTATGTTGTCGCAAGCGTTTGAGGAGACATGTATAATTTTATGGCAAATTCGTTTTTAGCGAGCATGGACACGACTTTTAATTTCAATTTAATACATGCAATGTACATTATATATTTCTGAAATATCTATAACTGTTTCTTCAACAGAACTTTTTCAATTTCTAAAGTTCAATCAATATTAAGTATTTTTTTCTAATTCTTTCATCTTTCTAGATGAAGTAATAAGGGGATTTAAAGTATTTATGGCAGTAATAACTAGGGAAACGAAAGAAAAAAAAAGTAGTATAAAATGAATGTGATACTTTTAAATAAAACTTGCATTCCTTGCAATATGTTTTGCATTTTCAAGGCAAAAAAAAAAACTTATCTTTCTTTAAAAAATCTCACTATTCTTTAATTTCGAAGAAATATTCAAAGTACAATTAATATCTAATTTTTATTAACGCTCACTTACAATTTTGATGAAATCTATATGCCTTTATTAATTTCAAATCGTTTGATAAAAGCAAACGATTTGGTAGTTTTTTAGAATTATTGATCGATGTTAATTAGTAAGAAATAAATAAACCCATATAATCCCAAAATGAGATACAAACCTCTAAATAATCACAGATTTTTTTTAAAAAAAATATTACAGTTTTTCTATTTGAATGGTAACTTGCAGTCGCACTTAAAATTTTCTCCATTAACCCTGTATTTGCCTCCATTTTAAAATACGTCCCTTTATCGGAAGAAGGAAATAACTGTTTTATTAATTTTGACCTGTTTGAGAATAACTCATCTTTAGCGGATTGCGCGGTATGTGTGCATTGACTTTCCTAGCCACAAGTCGCAGTTCATATAATAATTCTTGGATTTAATTAGAAATTAGCAATCAAGATATGTCATCACAATCGAAACAAAATTGAAAATAATATTTTAAAGTTTTCTCGAATATATTTATAAAATTACTTTGGTTTTAAGATAAAACTCTCTGTAATCTATAATCTTCCCAAAATTGAAATCAATGCCAGGAATAACAGTTGCAATCCATCCTGTAGTATCAATTTTGCTTCCATTGACTTCTACCTGTTTTTGCACTTAAAAAAATGGATTTCCGGTCATGAAGTTATCGCAGATGAAGACCTTCAGACATTAGTAACATTCTGACTCCATTCCTAGGAGGTACGTTTCTATGGCAATGGGCTACAAAAAAATTATCTTATTATTTGACAAATGTTACAGTTCTAATAGTTGTTATAATGAGAAGCAGCTGAAATATTAATGTAAAGTTTGCAATAAATCTTTCCAGGTAATATGTTTTGTCGCTTTTTACGGACTATGAGTATCTTACTCCCTAAGCGAACCAAGCAGAACCTCGTTTTTTGATTTTGATACAAAAACAGCCGTCATTTCGACTGATATAAAATATATCTAACATTATTATATCAATTCTTTCATGGAATTTTTGAATATTACAGATATATTTGAACAACAATTCAATAAAATATGCAATTAGATAAAATACTTTCTCAATAACACATTTTTTCAATAAATTTCTCAATAAAAATCTCTGAACAAATAAGGGAGTTATTCATACTTATCTCACATGTCCGGCCACTATATGGTTCTATACATTTGCAAGTGAAACTCTCTCCATTGATTGCGCAATTTCCTCCATTCTTGCAAGGGTTGCTGCATGGTGTGACTAACAGAGATAGAAAAAGAATAATCAGAATTTGAAATTCATAATTACGGAGAAACGAAGTAAATACAACAATGCGTTCAAAATATTGAAAAATTATAAATATGGACAATTTTGTGCTATCTTTGGTAATGAATCGCTCGCATACAGTTAATTCGCAAATTCTAGAAAATCGAAGATGTATTTTGGATGTATTTTTTCATTTGATTGAAATCAAAGTTTGTTATGTAATTATAAATTATAGTTACAAGTAGGGATTGCAATACCGGTATTTTGAGCCATTTGTACAATTTTGTAATACCGGTATTCACAATTTTAAATACCGTTATTTCGGTATTTACTAGAAATTTTTAAAATGGTCTCCACTATATGTTCAGAGATCGCCAACATAGCAAAATAGCATACGTTTTTTTTTTTTAATGTCTCCCTAACGAGCGAAATTAATTAGACTATGAATACAAAGTTGCATCGTACAATCAAGAGAAGTGATAAGAGGCGAGTCAAAACTATCTTTTTACAGCTCCGAGCGATTCTGCACACTCAGGATTCGTAGTTCGATATTCGCATCTGTGAAAACAAGGTTGTTGTGAAGAACTTGCGTAACATTTCAATAATTTTTAAATTGGTGAGTTTATTATTCACATTGTATTTGCATATCATATTTTAGGGTCCAAAATATTTTTCAGATTTATTTTATATATATATATATATATATATATATATATATACTAATAAATAATAACCCATAATAATGAATAAGAATAACTTTAAAGAACATAAAAAAATCAGTTGATAATACTTTGGTTTGGTTTCATTATTTATATGATGAAAAGAATATGGTTGCACAATGTAAAAAATGTTCAAGAGTTATTAAAGTGAACGGAGGAAGTATAAGTGTTCTCCATACACATTTAAAAACCAAACATGATACAAATTTGTTAAGGAGGAAAGAATCTAATTGCGATGAAGATACAAATTTAAGCACAGTTTCCCATCAAGCCATCAGGGATTTTAGATTATTTTGAGAAAAAAGATAATTTGGATGAAATTATAAGTAAAATGACAGCATTAAATGATTTGCCATTTCGAGTGTTTTGCACTTCTACTGAATTAAGAAAATTACTATCCGCCAGAAGTTTTAAAAAATCTACCAACATCGATTAACACTATAAGAACTGTTATAAACTACAATAACGGTGTTTGCAGTTCTTTGAAACACGAGCTAATACAATTAAAAGTAAATGGTGAAAAATTTAGTCTTACATTTGATGAATAGACAAGTGTAGGAAATAGACACTATTTAAATATAAGTATTCATTCAGAAAAATAAATTTGGAATATAGGACTTAGGAAGTATGTCAGTTGAAAAATGTGTGGAAGTGTTAAAATCTAAATTAGCGAAACATGGATTATCTCTGAAAGAAGATATTGTATCCATGACGACTGATGGCGTAACAGTTATGAAAAATTGGTGCAAATCAGCAATTGTGCTATGCTCATGGAATTCAATTAGGAGTAATAGATATATTATACCAAAATAGTAAAGAACAAAAAGATCCAAATACTGTGGATATAGAAACTTTGGATACCGATCTTGAAGTGAGTGAGAGTGAGAGTGATATTGACAATGAAGATGATGACAATGTAATTGTTGAAGAAGATGTTGCTAATGGGGATGAAATATTAACCCATCAAGAATTATTTCATATAATTTATAAAGTTCGAAAAATTGTTAAGATATTTAAACGTTCCCCTACAAAAAATGCCATATTACAAAAATATATACTAACTGAAAATAAAACAGAATATATGTTAATATTAGATTCTAAAACACATTGAAACAGTTTACTCCTATGATGGAACGATTTTTGAAACTGAGAAATCCAATCCAAAAAGCCATAATCGAACTTAAACCTGCAAATTAATTTTTCAGATAGTGAATTCGACTTAATATCCAGAACTGTATCAGCTCTACTTCCAATAAAACTGGCTGTTGAGTCATTATGTCGGAGAGATTCTAATTTATTAACAGCTAATGCAACAATAAATTTCATGTTGCAGTCATTGAAAGATCAGCACACATCACTATCTGAAGAATTATATATTACATTGAAAAATCGCACAGAAGAAAGGCATACCGAAATAGAAAATGTCTTACGGTATTTACATAATTATAATGATTTTAAAAATGAAAAAGAAGAAAAGAGACTAGCCAATTCAAATCTGATCAAGTTTATAGTAAATTTTCTTAAAATTTTTTACTCACAAACCTATCTACATTTAGAAAAATTCGGTATAGTTATCGAAGATTATGATGACACTAATGTCGATAGTGAAAAGGAATTGCTTCTTGAACAAAAATAAGTATTAGCAATAAATAAAAAAATTTCAACGAACCAAAATACAATACAGAAATCAGTTATATCCAAAACCATCCGACGAGAAGATTTATTTGAAGATGAGGGATTTAGTGGTAAATATTTGGAAAAAGAATATCGCGCATTGCTAACAGTACCACTAACTAGCATAGATACCGAAAGAGTGTTTTCGACACCTGGTAATTTACAAATTGACATTATGCTTGTACAATTAATGCATTATGTTTTTTAAGATCACATTTCAAAAATTTGTAACAGTACCACGGACAGAATAGCGATATTTGAACTTTTTTGTGATTTAAATAAATAAGATGTTCCTTTACTTTTTTGTGATTCTTTATATACTGTTAAAACATAAGTTACAAATTATTTTTGTGATATCTACACTGTCTAATAAAACTGGCAAATATAACAAAGAAACACCTGCGTTTTCTTTCTTTTTCTAAAATTTCTAATACCGGTATTAAAACCGTTATCTCGGTATTAAGATCTAAAAAATACCGAATACCGGTTATTGAACTTTTGGTCCGATATTGCAATCCCTAGTCGCAAGATTACTGTATATTTGACTTATTGCGTTTGCATGCATACGAAAACACAGATCAGAAATCCTTTGTCAAATATGAATAAAAATTTGACAAAACTATAAATATTATTATAATCTTAAACTGGAAGGAAATTTCATTTGCCTACGTTATTACGTTTATGAAACATCGCGGTTTTACTTAAAGCTTACAAAAATATAATTTGATATACGGTTAACCTCTTGATGCATTTAGTACCAAATTTGAAAAAGATCTACATATAAGATAATAACCATGTGCCTCAAATTTTATCTATACTCCACCTTAGAGTTTTTAGTCACAGTATCTATCCTCTTATACTCAGACAGCTGGACACACAGACATTTTCTTAATGAAATCCGTTCAGAATTTGAGACAAATCTAATAATTTGTTGCAAAGTCGATGAGATATCTTTTTAGTGATTCCATTAAATTTATATCGTCTATTCATTATTTTGTACTATGCGTTTGCTAATCAATGGGTGTTGTGTTTTCTGAAACATTCTGGCCTAAATTCCCTAATAGAATCATTATTCCCTTTTCTGCAATATAAAATCTGCGGATCTTCGGCAAACCTGTGAATGACAGGATGCTCAGAATTTTTTAAAGCCCTGAAATCCAGCTTTTTATCGTTCATTGTACAGTAGAGAGATCTCGAGTATGCATTTTGGACATCTTATTTCAAACGATTAAACCAAAAATTTGACATAAAATTGCAATTTCAGTAGAAAGATTACACATCAAATTTCACTTAACGACTTGATTACTTTAAAAGTAATTGCATTTTGCTGCATGCGGTTGTACAGATCTCCAGACGGACAGCCCATAAATGAATTTCACTCAAAATTTGTCATGTGTCTACAGTTGAATTGCTAAAATTGTGTTCCAAATCTTACTTGTCTGGCGTTTTATGTTTTGCTGTTATTGGTCACTCGGACACTGACTAACGAACAGATAGAAAAATCTTCTTTGCACGAATTTCAATTAAGATTTCACATAAATCTGCAAGCCTTATATAAAAAAGCATGAAAAATTTCATTTGAATATCTCAAAGCGTTTTTGTGTTATCGTATGCACATACGGACATGCGCAGTTAGAAAAATTCAGATACTTCCGGATTCAGAGATGTCTAAAGCGTAGCATTAAACGTAAAAGTCTCGAGGTCTAATTTTTTCTACTTTATCTTTAATTTGATGAGTTTGATTCTGGGTCCCTAATCAATGAAACTCTGATCTGTAGAAGTTTCTCCAAAGTCGTGTCATAAGAATCATTGCAATAGGTAATCATTCTACAAGAAATATACCTTAAATGATTACTTCAAAAATGCAGAGATTTTTATGGTTTAGCACTTTTGAAATGTGAAATATACATAATCCTACCTTTATCCTTACAATTATCTCCTGTGAATTTCGAGGGACATATACATTCGTATCCATTTTCCACATCTTTGCAAATACCTCCGTTCATGCATGGATTTTTTGTGCATGGACCTGCAGTATTTCAAGAAAGAAAAGTTCATATTAGTTAAAAATATGACAGAAGAAAAAGTGGTTTATTTTTCAAGTTTCTATAAGTTATTTTTTCTATAGCATATTCTAAATCTTGATTTATAGAGAAGTACACAGTTTCAATGCACTATAAATCAAGAATAATGTGAGATATTACATGTCATCTGTAACAGAATTGTATGGTTACTTTAAGTTTTGTTAGAGACAGTAACAGATGCTCTATGTGTGATCCTTTAGAAGGTCCCGTACACTTTCTTTCTGGACACGGCACAGAACAAATTTACCTTAGGGAAATCTCGCATGTGTTGCAATGTGAATTTGCATTTTTTTCTTCCCTAAAAGAGAACACCGTGCTTATGCACCTTACTATTGGCAAGGAATGTTGCTCCATCAATGAAAACTAAGTGATAGGCCAAATCATCATTTTAAAACGAAGCTGCATATCGGCACAAAATTCAAATCGCAAAATTCATTTGTTTGCCAAAGTCATTTAGATTTTACTACACCTGTACTTCGTATGGAATCATTTTACTCCTCTTTCTCAAAATTCTACAGACGGTGGGCTGAGAAATCGGCACTTCATAATTCAGACTCTTTATTAATCTTTCCGGGTTTCGTTGAATGATTTCTTGCGATACAGTTAGTCGTCCAGGACTTATACTTCTGCGCAAACAGTCTGTAGTTTTTAATCTTTCATGCCATTCATTAATAGATTTTCTAATTGGAGTTTCTTTTCCGAAGTTTAATCAAAATGCAATCGCGTACTCCGTTTTGCTAAATTGAAGAACACAAAAGGTCTTCTCCACTGCAGAGGCCAACATTTCGACTGACTAGCCACATGACACACATTCTACTGCCTATGTGACTTCTGTCAAAGGAGAGACACAAACTTTAAGAGTATATCTACCTTAGATTTGCTAAGGTGGTTCGTGTCTTTGACTGTTAACTGTTTTATAGCATCTGGAAAACGTATATATCATTATGAATATTCAAAAATATTATATATTTTATCTAAAATAATCTTGGTATTACATCTATAGAAACCTTGAAAATGCATTATATTTAATTATTAAAGATTAAATTCAGACTTAGCTATGCTTTTATTTATTTTTTTCTCTATATTTTACTTCTTTACGCTTTAATTAAAAAGATGTCAGTCATTAAAATACAAAAAAATTATATGCGGTTTTGATGACGTTTCCAAATGGTGACATTGGCAATTCCTTCTATGCTCATTGTTTGGTATAAAAATGAAATACGGGGTAGCTCAAATTAAAATATGCTTGGCTGAGATGCCAAAAGAGAGAAACAGTGGACACAACATATCATATTTGTAAGGTATACCTATGAAACCATGCGAACAAATATTAGTTCAAATAAATACTTCTCTGTGGAAACGAAGCATTTCGATTGTTTTAAGGCAAGAAAAAGGTTAAATGATACTATCAAAAAAGAAGGAAATGCGAGCTGCCGGTAATTAACATTATCCTTACATTTTTAAGACACATAACTATCTAACAAATCTATCTGACTTCAGATTCTGTAGTGCATTATGCGAGGCAATGATAGGTCAAATCTTTCAAGAAAGATAGCATATTGGTAGAAAGTTGAGGGCGGAAACACTGATAAAGAAGGTTGGTTGTTGGTCTTTTTTTTCTGGTGCAAGAGTCAACTCCAGCCATACTGCTACAAGCTTATGACAAATTAAGAAGAAGCATGGTGAAAATACATATGGTGATATAGTATAAAATTCACCATGCCATTCATTAAATTAAAATTCTTTTTGGTAACTCATAGTAAAATCAGAAAAAAATGTTTAAAAATTCATATTAAAAACTAATGGGAAGAACCTTTTAGATAAAATTGCTAGCACATAATTTAACATTTTCTATGACGTGGAGAATTTGCAAATGAATATTGAAATAAGTCCTGTCCGTAAAATGCTAAAATATTACATATAAAATCTTTTAATATTAAATAAAATAACTGTTATTAGACCATCTATTAAAATAAAGTGAATAAAATGTACTTTGGGAGGCCGAAAAGAATAAAAATTGAAAAGCTATACACACACACACACATATTATTTTACTTTTGAAGTGTAACCCTTTGCAATTAAGTACTCTTTTAATTTTAAACTATAACAAAAAAAACTTGTAGATAACCTATTTAGGCTCTTAGGAGTATACAGATTAAATTTCGTGAAAATTGTACTTAATGTTTTGATTTTAGGGGTGTTCCATCACATAGAACACTGCGCCACTAGATGCTCTGAAAAAAGTGCGACTAAACGAGCATTACAGTTGAAGCCCGAATATGAATGAAATCTCTAGAATTTGAAGAAAAAAAGCATTACGCATATATATATATATATATATATATATATATATATATATATATATATATATATATATATATATATATATATATATATATATATATATATATATATATATAATATATATATATATATATATATATATATATATATATATATATATATATATATATATATATATATATAAGAACCATTTGACAGATGATAGTTTTATAGTTTAGGGTTAGAAAAAATTAATCGTTACACGATAGAACTACTTGTTTTCATTTTTTAACAATATTTCAAAAATTATGAAAGTCCGGGGTCATAGTTCGAAAATTGTCTCCCTAGTTCGTGTGATATAATTCCAATGAATTTCTTTTTATGGAGGGTTATTTGAAGTCAAAGGTCTTTGTCAACAATAACACAAGCACGCGTGCATTGAATGGGGAAATTCAACACTGTGCCAACGAAATTCTGCCTCACTTTTGCAAAATGATCATGGGAAATAACAAATTAATGAGTATCTTCCAGCAAAGTTGTGGAGGCTATTTGCCCAATGTGCTATTCCATACATAACTCTATTCTGTGTGCTTTACAATTCAATAAAAATATAACAATTTCAAGAAAAAAAATCGTGTTTTCTTATTTAATTCAAATTTTTCTTTAACACATTGTTCTATCGTGTAACGTTCTATTTTAACTAACCCCAAACTAACAGCTGCCAAATGGATTTTTTAATAGGGTTGCCAACACTTTACTGCACAAATGGTGGCAATTCAAATGTTGCGTTCATTTTGGTACACCTTTATATATATATATATATATATATATGACGAACTGCAGAAACTTTCTCGAAGTGTTATTATGAGTAACATTGCAAAAGGTAGTCTTCCTATAGGAATCTACCTAATAAAAGACTCACCAACGCACTTTGATTTCTCTTCATGATATCCTAATTTGCAAAGACATACTTTTTCTGTATTAAAAAATCCCTTAGATATCCACGTACAGTTTGAATCTGGTCCACAATCGCAAGCTGGAAGTACAAGTGAAATTTATTAACATTAATTTACAAATATATAAATATATATTGAGATATTTCATTTGCATCTTATTCAAAACAAAAATCATTACAAACAAGATTTTTTGGCTCTAAAAAGTGTTCACAGTTTTTTTTGTTCTTAAAATTTGTGAAAATAGTTTTTTTTCAAAGGGAGAACGTGAAGAATATTATGTACAATATTATTTATTGATTGTCCTTCACATTTTAACTCCAGATCTTATTTTAGAATGAATTGTGTTGGAAAGATTCGGAATATTTGAAAATATATGGAGAAAAACAGCAGGTTTGCTCCTCCGTCACTGATTAAGAATCTAATGTAAAATTAACCTACTAGATTTAATGTCATTTTTATATTTCGTTTAACCAACAATTCAGAAATTTTCCTTTCGCATAAATATTATTTTAGCTTTTTTAATTGTATTTTAAAATTTTCTAGACATTTATTGATTACTAATTTTCTAGATATTGATTGATTATTAATGTTTTGATAATACTATCAGATTTTTAGATTGAAGGTATAAATGGGTGCCATAAATAAATTAAATTCATCAGTTGAAAGCAAAATTTCAATATTTCTAAATAAAAAAATGCAGTTGAATCAATTCTGAAAATAACCTTAAAGCAGTTAAAATCGTGCATTAAAATTTAAATATGGCGAAAAGTATCTTGTTCACGAAGTACATAAATATTCTTCAGTAATACGGAAATGTAAATTTGCATAATTGTTATCTATTGAAAACAAGAATATTTTTAGAAAATATAAAATTCCTTGTTCAACGAAAACTCTACTTATGATTCATTTTTTAATTTTATTTTATATTTAGTTTTTACTTATGGCAATTAAAAAAAATCAAATTTCGAAGTAATAAAAAAACGAAAAACAGAAAGAAAGTAAAATAAAATTTATCATATTACGCAATCGCGAACAGGATGCCTTTTCGATTTTTAAAAGAGCCACTTGGCAATAAGGAACTCGGACATTTAACTCAAGGTGATTACTCTATGCATAAATCACCAATTTTTTTATTCTTTATAAAAATATTTTTCTTTTATTAAGAGAAAACCATACATTTTATTTAAAGAAACTTCAAGGATGATTCTTATTTTTTTAGCTAAAACCCTTCAGTTAAGTTATATATCTACGACTATCTTAAATTATACTGTCATTATGATTTCCATTCAAATTTCAAAACATAAAATTCAAAATTTTCAAAGATTTAATAATTTTCTGAGTTGCAGGAAATTTGAAATTCATTACCTTTGCAGAGGCTTCTTGTATAATTGCCAAACCCAGGTTTACATTTGCAAACTTGTTTTCCACCTTCATTTAAACATTCCCCATTAGTGCAACTGCAAGCTGAAAAGAAAGCAACAAATCATGAAAACTTGGATAGTACAGATGCATTTAAAATTCAATTCATATCTAGAAATTGTTCTTGAAAAATTGCATCTAAAAAGTATGTAATCTTCCGTCATTTTTCTATTAGGTTAGAGCATCTAGTTTATTCTAAAATTCTTCATTTAATATAATGCCGCATTGACGAAAGACAGTCGAATCTCCAAGGCCGAATGGTCATGGCACTGGTCTCATGATTTAGAAGCCTGTGTTCGAATCCTGCTAGAGACAATGCGATTAATAGTATATATAAATACTTAATTGTTTGATTTTATGTTTTCCTTTATTTCATGTTCCAGAAGATACTGGACATTTCTTTAGTTTACCAGACAAGTGTTCTGGGCTTTTCTTATTGTCTCCAGAAAAGTATTCTGGAACTTTCATTGCTAATATAAAAGCGGAGGATTTATCAGTCACTGTATTCTCAGTTCAGTTAATAAATTGGTTTAGCTCTATCTCTTGTGTGTGTCATTGAGTTCTATACTATAGTTCTACGTGACAATATTTTTAACGATTGATATCTATTACAATTTAAGGGATAGTGAAATTTGCATATATATGAGAGAGAAAACAAAACAATATCACAAAAGGGAAAATAGAAATAAAAACTTCAATGACAAAAAACATTTAAAAAATCGAACTACAATCTTGTAGAAGAAAAATATCCTTAAGAGCATATAAAAATAGTGAAGAAAGATTTAAAAAAACATTGCAAAACAAAACTAATCAATAATAAAATGTAAAACAGAGTGTGAAGCAAAGCGATCGTACATAAATTATTCATTAGGAAATAACGTTATCGTGAACTGCAAAAGAAAATATATGTTCTTCTGCAAACATTATCGGAAAATTAAGTGAAAAAATACTGTCTTCACATCGAATGTAGCCAATGCGAGGAAAAACAGACAAACACAATGGAAATATGATTACCTTTTTTTCTTGTGAGATAACTTTTTTATTTTTTCCAACATGTTTACATTTTTATTTATATCATTTCCCTTTCTTCCACATTATTTATTTTGTATCTTAGATTGGCATCGTTTTTTCTATCTCTCCACATTGGTCTGCTATAGAATTTGGGGTGAAGACAATATATTTTCACGTAATGTTTTAATTTTATCCGGTGACTGTCACCCATTGCTGGGGTCCATGGAGAGCGGTAACGTTGCGTTTGCGTCTCGGTCAGTATCATATGAGATAACTCAAACATACTTCCTTAAGTGGTCAACAGATTGCATTTTCTACCTCTTCACCAGCCAGTTTCCCATTTTTTTTTCTTTATTAAACTGCTTCTACCAGCGAAACATATCATTCTGCCTCCTCTTTTCTACTTAAAAAAGTATTACCATAAGTATTGAAGAAAAGAAAGCTCTAAAAAAATTTGAATTCTGCAACTTACGGGGCAAAGCGCATCTCAAAATCCACTTAAGCAAATTGTGATATCAAAACATTTTGGAAATATAGCAATCATATATTCTTCATAATATTCTTCCAAAGGGGTCATATCCTGTGGAGAGCTATTAAATGTACAGCTAGAAAAATCTCTAAAGATTTGAAAGGA
Organism: Argiope bruennichi; assembly: GCF_947563725.1. Lineage (NCBI taxonomy): Eukaryota > Metazoa > Arthropoda > Arachnida > Araneae > Araneidae > Argiope > Argiope bruennichi. The sequence continues at coordinate 81,750,727 of NC_079157.1, read as the reverse complement.
TAGAGGTTGAAACATGAACAGCATATTTCTTCAAGAAAGGATGGCCAGTTGTTAAACACACAATATTTAACTGTATTGCTTAGTTCTGCCAAATTACTTGAATATATTAAAGCGAGGAGTTGACATTTTCCTGTTAGAATATATATTATTAAATCCCTTCATAGTTTCAATTCTTCAGGCATTTTCCTTATTGAAGCGGAATATTGATAGACGACCTCTGTGCGTAATTGGGCTCATAAAAGGCTTAAAGAAAAAGGCTTTAACTTCAGAGACTCTTATAATTTATTAATAAAAGAATTATTAATAAAAAAATAGATTCTTTTTACCCCAAAATTTGTTAAAACTCAAAGCCTTCCATCTTATATTATCTACTCTACTATAGACTGTTTGCAACTGCATTCATTAAAAAAAATTGGAGAAAACACTGCTCGCTTTCTGATACTGGTCTCGAATACCTGAATTAATATCACTGCCAGTAGCTCTCAATGTTCATGTTGTTTTCACATCCAACTGTTTCCATCCACAATACTCTTGCTAAAATCATGGCTACCTCCACTTGACACGAAAATGAATTAACCCCAATGAATCATCATCTATCTAGCCAAATGTCACAGAGGATTTTAAGAATTTAAAACTGTACAAGACGCACATATGAAAAAACACTCAAGCAAAATACAGATGAAACACAGGGTTTTAAATTTTGGGAAACCTGAATGAATCGCCCATTTCATGTTACTTTCTAGTTCCATTTTTTTTTTTTTTATGCCGATCATAAGTTCTTCAAAACCAATAGCTAAAATGGATGAAACTATTGTTCAACCCACGAGCTCATTCAAAGCTTGAAAAGCGAAATAAAATAGAATAGTGCAATAGAAAACAACAATCATGAAACAATTTATAAATAAACATATTTTATCTATAACCTTCTTCTAATTTCTCCGCATTTAATAAAAACTACTCTTAAGCCGATACTTTAAAAAAAAACCCACCTCAGTAAGTTTAAAAAATATTCTATAATAGGCAAATAAGCATTCTTAATGGCTCGTTATATTCTTCTAATTAATAGTAAGAACGTTTTCTTTAAATTAATAGTACATAATTAAAAGACCATAGAATAAAAAGGTTTAAGTGATTTTATTTCTTGTATCTTTTTGTAGAAGTATTTATTTTTAAGATTTATCAGACGCAGGGGAGACCGGGGCAGGTTGACATCCATTTTTTTTACGAATTTTTCTAATTTTTTTGGTAATGATTAAATAGCTGGTATGTGTACCAAAATATTCTTACATCCTTTGGCTAGTATAAAACGGGATTAATTATAGTTTGGTTAAAAAATAAGTAAGCACTATCGAGTTGAATGAGCTAACTCCATCGGTGTCAACGTGTCCCGGAGCCGGGGTACGCTTTCATCATACGCGGGGCAGGTTGGCATTATATATTTGTATTTTTCCTTATCATACTGTTAGTATTTATCTGAAAATAAAATAAAAAATATGTTTTTTAATTAGGAACTTTTCTTGAACTAAAATTTAAATAATTAAATTTAACTAAAAATTGCACATTTTTTTCGGATTTAGGAACATTTAACCAAGATGTAACTAACTCAGATGGACTTAACACTGCAAAAATGTTTTTGTCTCTTTGTAGCTCCAATATTTTCTTTAGTTTCCTTTCTCTGCATTTCATCTTTGGCCTTTCTTTCTTCATTTTTATTGTGTAGGACATTAGTGAGCCAAGCGCTAAAGGTCAGAAATTCTGAGGCAAAAAGCAGTAACGTGGACATTGTTATTTATTGTATTTTATTTGTTGGCATTACAGTCTTCAAACATGACTTCATTTGACATTTCGATGTTATATATTTAAAAGGTGATGCAATGCTTTGTAATCAAAGAATATGCGTATATTTATCAAAAATCTAGATTATGTAATCTTATCATCTCACGAATCGTTAACATAATTTTTCATAGATTGGATGTCTTATTAAACCGTTAAAACTGAATTTTCAATGAACTGGTCATAATTGCTGATCTTAAAAGGCAATTTTTTATTAATAAAAGGTGATTTAAAAATGATCAATAACTTCAAAACTAAATAACTCTCTCATGAATTAAAATATTTCCTTTTCTGTGACAAGGTGGAAGTGGAGCCGGGTATTTTTTTCTGTTGCATGTAACCAAAATGCATTTATTGTAAAGTTCGCAATTAAACCACAAAATGATTTTTTATTTGCAAGATATGCAGAATCTTTCGGTATTTTCATGGGATAAGACTAAGTCAGGAGTAATTTACAAATGCATTTTTTTTAAATTCAAAAGTTCATAACAGTAAGTATGATTTCTACTGCTTACTGCTGTATGCTATTATAATTTGACAAATAACTCCTCTGATAACTGAAATCCTTAATGAAGAGCATCACCTTAAAAATCTGTAACAATTTTGAGCATTTTCTCATTACTTTCTCTTATACGTATTATAGAGAAAGTATAGTAATCGTCAAAATCTTGGAACTTGAGACTTGAACGAATCTCCACGTTTGAGACCTATCTGAACTGCAAAAACACATTATTAGAAAATGTCCATCCGTCCATTCCAAAAATAATTCAAAAACGCTTTGAGCTAGACAATTGAAATTTGGTATGCGGTCTTTATACCAAATTTTCAGAATTCTATCAAATTCTGAGTAATACGTATTCAAAAGAAATCCGTCTGACCACATGTTCGAAATAAGTTAACACAATAATTACAAAATGAAGAGAACTAGACATATAAAATTCGGTATACAGATTTAACATCTATAGATAGATTCCTGTAAAATTGTGAGGCAAATCTAACCTCGGGTTGACTATCTGTCGGTCTGTATTTTCAGAAACATGCAAATTCAATAATTCTAAAACTCAATGACATAAATACATCAGATTTGGTATGAGAATTTTTGACTTCAAGTGCATTTTTGTGTCAAATTTTTGTTTCAATTGGTTGAGAAAAATTTATAAAAATTTATCTAAAACGGATATTCGATTTTTGGATACAATTAACATATTCTAGGGTTTAATCGCCTAATAATTCGCTAATTATGACACGATAGATTCAGTAAAAAATGCTGAATTAACGCAAAAAGTATTTCGTAACTATTCAACTCCATTGCCATGTTAGGAGTTCTCTGGTTCAACCAGTTTATTGGAGAGTATGCTAGAAATTTTTGAAGAGACTACTTCCGCTGATTTTATATAACGCATCACCGCACTTCCTGCAGAACTGTTTGAAGATTCAACAGCAAAAAAAGTTTTAAAAAATGTCTTTAGTGACAAAAAGAAATCTGGCTTCTTCATCATTTTGTTTTTCCAGAAACATATTTTATACTAATTCATTTGCTACTTAACAAAGATCTAGTGTATTTCCAAATAATGTAACTAATAATTAATTAAATAATCTCATCAAATATATGTTTTAATTCCGTCGAAATAACATAAGACATAATAGTAAATCGAAGTTCTCCTATACAGACAACGGAAAATTTTGGGGAAACGATAAGAAAATATTTTTTTTTCTTTCACCAAAATACCGTTAAGAGAAGTGGTAACGGTTAGTTAATGGTTAATTAATTAAATTTTTGTAATTAGGTTAATGGCTGCAGATTTGTATTTACCTTACTTATTTAGACGGAAACACAGAATTTGAAAAACATTGCCGAGGATATACACGACAAGCTGCATCATATATTTTATAAACGAAACCTACATTACAGACAATCTTTATAGTCTGGTTTTTTGGTTATAGGAAAATTCATAAGTACAAAGTATTTGCTAATACTTAAAGATAAGCTATCCTTTTTTGGAGGGGGGGGGAGGGAGGCTCCCTTTAAATAAAATAAAATAAAAAACTTTCTTCCTGCTTCATTTTGTTGATATGAATACTTGCTGAGTCTTTTCACATTATATTGAATTGTAAATCTCAAACTTATTCTTTGATAGTTCCTACATCGCTTTAAAGATAGTATTTACTGAAGAGGCTAAGTTCCGATTTATCAGAGGAACTTGAACAGGGTTATTCCAATTCACATTCAAAACATTAATACTTTGATAAAGATAGTTGTTATCAAACATTGAAGTGGTTGATGTGTAAAAAAAATTATCGAGAAAGATAATAGTTAGCGGCAGTGTTTGAAGTTTTCACAAGAATCTGTAAGTCCTTAAACGATTTGATTATTGAATTTCACTTTCAATTTTACAACGTATATAAAAGTCAATTTTGCAATAAAAAAAATTCTGACTTGATAAATATCCAAGATATTAACCTGCATAGGCTCGGGAAAACAATTTTTGAAATATTTCCGTTAATTAATAAATTATGTAAGTAGTTAAATAATTTTGTAAGAATTATTCATGTTAAATTTTTATATATGTGCAATTTGTAGGATTTTTAAATGTTGAATAAAAAAAAACATACATGCTTAATATTTTCATGATGCAACGAAGCTAGATACCAAGTGAGTAATACTGCGGACGATACGAAAAAACTACTGGAAGCACAAGGTCACTAAATTTTTGATATATCTGAGTTTAAATTATGCTTAGTAATATTACAATACACTGTCATATTTGAATAATATTGTTGTGAGTTATAACGAAACTGGTAGATGGCGCTGTTGCGACATGGATGTGTTCATAAGTATTCATACTCAAGAGGAACACTTGAGTGAAGGACGCTATTCTTGATGCCTCAGATTTTCTTTGTGTCTGTATCTGCCGTCCATTTTATTGTTGTGCCTGTGTCTTAAAATAAACTGTAATTATTTTAAAAACTTACAAACGTCCATAGAAAATCACATCACCATCAAAACAATGCCCTCTTATGCAATTGATGTAATTTCTGCCCCTCAAATATATTGTAAAAACATTACCCCTAAAATATATTGTAATGTTATTAAACCCAGGTTCTGTTTATATTTTTATAAAGTTAGAATTGATTAGGAAGATTTTTTTTCAATTAATGCGTTAATTTAACAAATAAAGAGCCCGGTACAAAGTTTTCAATCAAGCATTAAATGTAATCTTTGGAAATTTACCTAAGATTACGAAAAAGCTACTAAGAGTACCGATATAATGATCAAAAGTTATTGAATAAAATTAGTACTTTATAAATTAGTTAATCCTCGCTTATTCTTTTATTGTAAAATATAATGAGAAATCCTAATTAATGCCTTTCATGAAATTATCTTCTATTTGAAGTAACTATAATTCTATGTATTTTTATAACACTGCATTTATTTCTTCATACGGAAAATATTTTTTTCAGTCATAATTAGTTAATGAAGGAATAAATGATAATAAGTAAGATTCAAGTTCATGAGAAATTGTTATACGTCTCAAAAAACCTGGTATAAAATAGCAACAATGATTCAAACTTGAATACCTGAAAATTTGAATTTTAGAAGTGTTCCCTTATCATATCTTCTTAACTGTTCTACTGGTTTTTTTTATCATGATAATTATTTATTGCTTCTCACATTGTTATTTCATGAAAGTGAGAAGGCGAACTTGTCAAATTTAGTGCTAATATATGTGTAATCACTAAATTTTCTTAGAAAACAAAACGATAATTTAATACCTATGATAACTTCAACAATAAAAAAAACCCTATATATATATATTCAGATTAGCACAGACTTATTTCCTATTGCAGGATAGAACAGTTTTTTGATTACATCGAAATACAAAAAGAAATAATTCAGACCAGTATTTTTAGTAATTAAATCATACACTTAAAAATTACGAATCAATTATTGACTTTAACTACATGCCTAATTAAATTATAATTTCTAATTATTGATTTTAATTTTCTAAAATCTGAAAATAAATAATTTTTTACAAAAATTTGTATATTTACTAAAGATAAAAGTAACTATTTATAAATTAGTAAGATAAAAGATAAAAGTAACTTATTTAGTGTAAAGAAATTATTGTATTACTTAGAAATTGTAACTATTAATAAAATATTTAAAAATTATAATCAATACATAAGTTAAAAATAAAATTCATAAGCATATTAAAATATATATCATAGATTGAAATGCTTACTACCTGCATTATTTTGAAGCGACTCTTCAAATAGATTTTCATGTTTTTCGTAGACTTCGGTATATAAATTGTAAATTTTTTTATCAAATAGTTGTCTTTGTACATTCAGTTTTTCACTTAATCCATTTTCAGATGAGAGTTCAAAGCATATTACTAAAATTAGAGTAAAATATTTCATATTTTATATAATTTTGGACTACGTTATCTCTTCTAGCCAGCAAATCTAGTAACACAGAAACCCTGTGTTGCTTTAAATGTGGAATAAATTCATTGTCAATAAAGCCGTTGCCAATATCTCTTTCTTATCTCTTCGAGTACTTGTCGGTAAATTTATTTCTTTTTCTTTCATTTAATAGTGTACAACATAATTTTATTTTAGATCAATCATGACAATTTTTTTCTGCTTGTTTGATTGTTATTATATTTAAAATTCTTATTTTAAGCATATAATTCTTCTTCGGATATTTTTTAATTCAAAATTCTCAGTTCTTTAGCAGCTTTTTTTTATAAAATCGTTTGAATTATTTTATCTCTGCGTTCGTTGTTTGGGAAGTAATATTCCTTTTTAAATTTTTAATAAAATCATTTTAATACTGCTTAAGAGTTTTAAATGCCATTTTCTGAAATTCTATGTTTTGTTAAAAAATTTCCTTAAGAAAAATTTTATAAATTTAAATATAAAGAGTATTTTTTTATTCAAATATGGTATGATCTTTTTCAATATGTTCTGAAATTCTGAAATACAGAATAATAAATTTGTTCATTTGAAAAGATTTTACAGTTGTTAGAATGTTTAGTAATGCGAAACAAAATGGAAACTTTCACATTGATTATCAGCTGAAACCTCGCATTTGAAGACTAAAGAGCAATGCAGTCTTTTTTTTTAGTTAATGAACTACACGATATATTCCTTAAATTATCTTCAAACGTTTGATCAAATCAGTTGGAAAAAGTGTTTGAGTAGAAATAATTTGCTTTATACTACTTTTTAGCCAATAAAAACATCACTATTTCCTATACTACTTTTTAGCCAATAAAAACATACTATTTCCTATACTACTTTTTAGCCAATAAAAACATACTATTTCCTGTACTACTTTTTAGCCAATAAAAACATACTATTTCCTGTACTACTTTTTAGCCAATAAAAACATCATTATTTCCTATACTACTTTTTAGCCAATAAAAACATACTATTTCCTATACTACTTTTTAGCCAATAAAAACATACTATTTCCTATACTACTTTTTAGCCAATAAAAACATCACTATTTCCTATACTACTTTTTAGCCAATAAAAACATACTATTTCCTATACTACTTTTTAGCCAATAAAAACATACTATTTCCTATACTACTTTTTAGCCAATAAAAACATCACTATTTCCTATACTACTTTTTAGCCAATAAAAACATACTATTTCCTATACTACTTTTTAGCCAATAAAAACATACTATTTCCAATTTTCAAGACAATTTTGCCAATTTTGAATTTCATGGATAACATTTTTCAGTATATTTTATGCAAACATTCATACCGAATGTAGTGACATATTTAAATATCTTAAATTGAATATATTTCTTCTTATGTTCTAATAAATAAAGTATTTTTTATTTCAACACCTTAATGGAAAATGTGAGCAATGAAATTGTTGAAATTTTAAATATTCGCTGTTTTAACATTTATGCAGTGAATAGTAAAAAATAAATCTGCAATATATGTTTTAATAGGAATATGATGAAAAGGACCTTTCCCTTGAAAGGGTTTATGATCTCAATTAAAGCTGTAATCTTTAAACTCCGGAAGGATAGCTTTTATTTTTCGTAAGACATACATATATTTCTTAGCAAACAACAGTTTGAATAGTATATGACAAACAGGAGCAAAATTGGAGAAAGTAATATTCTCATTAGAAATTAAACATTTATCCTTTCTGTTGGATCAAACATTTTCAAGAATATAATTCCTATTTTGAAAATTCTTGAATTTAATTTATTCATTTGAGAAAATTTCTTTTTTTCAGATCATTGTAAGCCGACTGGACACTGCAAACGAAACTTCATTTTAAGGGACATCGTAAAATAAAATGTACAGACTGCGCATCTCACGACACATGAGACAAAATGCTCAGAAAAGGCATTGGCGTCAAAATTTCATGCATAAACAGAACCCAATAAACATATAATTTGTTTTTTATTTTTAGAAATTCCTTTGTACCGTTGAAAGTTTTCAGAAAGTTTAGAAAAATGGACTATTCTGAAATGTTTTATCCTGCTTTTAATAGCATGTAGATGCGTGAATGGTGAATATAATGACATATCTCCAAACAATGATATATCTCCAAAAGGAAAAATTTTTTTGCATGTCTATCTGAATAAGACGATTATCGACACACTTTCTGCAACTCATCTTTTGCTTCATAACATAGAAAAAATGTTGAAGGGCAAAACTCATTTTACATTGTTTAAAAATAATTTAAGAAATTTGAATGTTGAATCTTTTCGATGAGATTTAGAATTTCTTATGTACGTTATTCAATCTAGCTAAGTTTCTTTATGTTATATATCATTGTGTTATTATTTTATTGCGTTTATATTATTTTATTTTTATTTTAAATGTTATATTTTTATTATTTATAAATATATTATGCCATATATAATTGCATATCATAGTTTCATGTGAATTTGCTGTGACATTGATTTTGATTTTTAAAAATTATTTCCTACTCTATGGAAGGTTAATTAAAGTGTGTTTTAAACGATGTTTTATGTTTTTTATTATCTTACTCTCTATTTCCTTTAATGTATTTAATAATTCCCTATTATAAATACATTTGGATAAAAGAAAATCACTCATTCTAAAACAGTCATACGTAAATAACGCCAGAAATAGGGTATAAAATTTTTATTAAATCAATAAACATTGAATATAGTTTTGAAATCATTTAAAATATTATACGAATATAAGAGAAACACAACGGTATTAGTATTTATTATTATTCTATTAAAATTATGAATATTGTATTCATTACTAAATAATTATATCTTATTGCATTAACGAAGATTTAAAAAGTTTCTTTTTTAAAAGCATGAAATATGCTAATTCAAATAAAGTAATATTAATAAATGTCTTTATTCAAGAATAAAAATTCTATATAATCTAGCGCAACAGCGGATCATCAGGTTTTAATATATATAAAAAAACAAATATCAAAATCCGAACGAAATCCTTCAATCGGTTGTACTTTTGCATGCATGTAAGCACAGTCACTCATACAATACAACGACTTAAATCAATAAAATTCAGTATGTTGTCTTGCGACTACAAGTTTAATTTTACGTCACTTTTGTATTATTTGGCCTTGCGAAAAACCTTCCAAAATACAAACCATATTCATGCCAAAATTCCTTATTTTATAACTATTGTTCAACAATGTCATGCAACTCATTCATGGCTCTCCCTAAACCCACAATTTTATGCGGAGCAAGGGATATAAAAGTGGAGAGTATGCGGGGAAGTTTCGATGAGACTACTCCCGATGTTTCTTTCTACGGCTTTACCCATAATGGAAGATAATCAGGATAATGCAAATAAGGATAGTTAAAATTAATATTGTTATGAAATTTTCCTGGGGTTCATTTGGATAGTGGGAGTTATATGGTGTGGAGAACGCTCAATCACCAGGTGGCAGTAGAAAATAAAACAACGAAGTTTATTTACACGACGACACACAGGACAGCACAAAGACGACAACTATATACAGCACAGAAGACGATTATCTTCAGCCGAGACGTGCAGCATACAACAGATTCTACTGCAGACAGTAGCACACAGCTTAGTTCAGTACTAGCTTCACTCCGTCGCAGCTCCGTTTATCTCTGGAAGGCCAGTTCTTTACCGTCTGTTCCGACTCCACTGGTCCACCACTCCTCCGTCGATCCCGGCTACTCTCGACTACTACTGGTTTACGACTCAATTCACCGTCGCTGCCGACTATGACGACTCAATTCACGACCCCTCCCCGGCAGCTGTAGCTCCTTTTATAGGTCTTAGGAGGCGGGGCTAGAAGCCTCTCAACCAATCAGGAACGTTCGAGGTGTATCTCCATTTCTACTGGACGGATCGGGAAAATTCTTGATGTTTCGGGTATAATCTATTTTCTCGCCAAAGTTGCCAAATTCGTCGCCAAGAGTCTTCTGAATAGGCGAATATTAACCATAACAACCCTGTATTATAAATACGGTAATTGCAAATCGCAAAAACGAAATAATTTAAATCTGGTATTGAATGTATTAAAATTTAATGCTGTATGATTCTGTTAATAAAATTCTGACCACTCCTACTATACACGCTCTTGTAATGTTCCTTAAGTTTTATGAGGCATGGAGAGTTATTAGCACCTATATAATGAAGTTGAAGAGAAAATTTTGAAGGGACCACTCGATCTGGTTAAATTATTGCTATCATAATTTGCAATATGCTGCATTTATTCACTATGTCATTTTCTTTAGTATAGTTTATATTTATTTGTACAATCATTAATGATCTTCCATGCATTTAATTAAGATTACAATAAAAATCTTATACATCCATCTGATGATTTTTTTCACTTATCCTCTGCAGTACTTCATATCTACTACATATACTTCCTTTAAGGCGCGAAAGCTGTTGTGAGTTGGCGACTTTTCTAATACCCGACGAGAGAATTAACCACCAAACAGAGAAGAGAGCGTAAGAAAAAAAGTAATTGAGAGAGAAAAGGAGCCGAGAGATTTAGTGAAACGATAGTGTTATTTTTAATTTTATAAATTGTATTGTATTAGGCCCCATTCACTAAATGTATAAAATAAACAGTACTGGGAATAAAATCGTTATTCTTTTTTCCAATCATAATTCATACGTTTCCAAAAATGTGATAAAATAACCTTCTCACACTTTCATTTCATGCTTTATCACATTTTTCGAATTTAATCTTTACTGAGCCTCCGATTTTTTCAAACGCTTTATCAATGGGGGAAAAAAATCGGTTGCCAAATTATCGCTTTAGGAATCTTATCACTTTTGCAGTGATATGTGAATAGAAAGTTGAATGATGGGCATCAAAGAACTTAGTGGAATGATACTCTACATTATTTTCTAATCATTTGGAGCCGCGGTAGCCAGGTAAAGTCTTGTGTTCGGAGCCGCAGGTTTCGGTTCAAGACCGGATTCCATCAAAGAATTGCCGTGTAAGTGAGTCTGGGGCACGTTAAATCCTTCAGAACAAACGTCCTCACGCTAGTGGGGTGTAGAAGTTTAGAGAGGGGTGTGGTGGCTCAGGTGTCGTCCTCTTCATCTGACCGTGGATCAAAATTACTTTGGCCGTCCCAAAATAGCCCTAGCATTGCTTTAAAACGGCACTTTACTATAACTAAACATTAATCCTTTTTATTGTCGTATCCGAATTATGTTATGTGAAAGTATTATAATTATTACAAAATATGAACTTGAGATTTTGAGGAATCACTACATTTCAGACTTCTTGGAATCTGAAAAAAATATTTTTAGTATTATATCTGTGGATCTGATAGCAGCCACTTTAAATAGACTAAAGAAATTTGATACACGATTTTTTTTACCGAATTTGACTATTTCTATCAAATTTTGATTGAAACCCACGCAAAGGAAGTCTGTGTCCAACTATCGGAATAAATTTGAACACAATAGCTACAAAACTTAAAGAGCTGGATACATAGCCTTTTAGAACACAGGCTTAGCGTATAATATTTAAATTCTTGCAAATTCTGAACTAAATCTTTCGAAGGTTAAACTCTCTGTTATTCTACGTTTTCTGAAGCAATAACTTTAAAAAGTAGCAATTTAAATAAACAAAATTTGGTATATGATCGCTTTCGACTTTTCGCAAATGAAATATCAGTGATTATTCGCCAAAGATTTCACGTTAGATTTAATAAAAACCCTAATTTATGCTAAAAATTGATGCCCCAACACAAAGCATAATACAATTCGTGGCATGCCTTTTCAATATGTGTGATTCAATGTTCTTGTTGTGTTCTACAGCTCTGGTAATTTTACAGAATATTTGTTTTTGATTTTAGAAAATTCTAAGAAAGCGGGTATAATATAACTTCAAAAAAATATATTTGACGATCTTTGTATAATATTAAATATACTGAAAAGAAACTGAAAAAAATTTCACCCGAAGTGAGATTGGGAATGACGATAATAATAAAAAAATGCATAGTGTATCGTTTCTAAGCATTCCATCAAATTCTTGTCGAGTTTCTACTCGTTTTTGAATTCTATAAAGCGTAATTCAGGTATTAAGTGAGAGTATTAATAGGAAGTAATTACGAAAATTAAAAAGAAAGAAATTGTGAGAGTTAGATGATTAAGGTTTTATTTGTTTCTTTTTAAACAACATAATATATGGTATCTAAAAAATGGAAACTCTTCTTTTATATAGTGCTTGTATTGAGTGAAGGAAATTCTTCTCAGTTCATTTCTAGAGGGAAGAAATAGTTTCGAATCAGTTCTTATTTTTTGGATTTTTTGGAAATCAAAATGCAAAGCATTCCAGAAAGCAACACAAAGATGCCAAATATCAAGGAAACTTGCAAGATCCTCCATAGTTCCTGCTTTTCTGAAATAAAAAAATAATAATTTGCACACACGTAAAAAATATTAATGAAGTATAATAATTTATTAAAAGATTGATTTAACAATGTTATATTAAGTTATAAAACTTTTAAAAAATAACATACATTTATAAAAATTAGTATATATATATATATATATATATATATATATATTTCCTCATCTTATTCCTCTTATATTTTAACTGAAGCTGTGTAAAAGTTATTGCGGAATCAGTTCTACATATCGAGTGAAAGTGATGCTAGGATAGGATGTATGGATAGGTGCATTATCATCTTGGAAAATTACATCTTGTGAAACAAAATTTGCATCATATGATGGACCTAGTCTGCTAAAATTTCTCTATACTTCTCCCTAGTGATACTTCGTTTCAGGGTTGCTATTGGTCCAGCAGAAAATTACGTCATGGCTGCCCATATCATGACAGATCCACATCCATGTTTGACAGGTGGAAGTAGACAATCATGCTCATACGCTTGTGCAGGTATCCTCCAAACGCGCACGTGTCACGTTAGAGAAAAGTGCGAAACACGATTCGTCAGACCTTATTACTTTCTAGCACTTATCAATCGACCACGTTTTGCGAGTGTAATACCACTATAGACGACATTTATCTTTCACATCTGTGACAAGTGGCTTGGGAATTGCTGCTATGACAAAAATGTTCAGGTTATGAAAGTGTCTTCTAACTGTAATCACTGACACTGGAGAATCCAGATGGGTATTGAGCTCTGCGGTCATTTTTGCCGAAGTTGTCCGCTTTTTAGATATTACAATCTTCTTCAAGGCCAGTCGGTCTCCTTCACTGAGTTTCTCTTTCCACCCACTATTTTGCTTTGCTGAGCTTGTCTTGTCGCGCTGCGTGGGCACCATACCTCTAGAAGACTAAAAGTTGGGATGTTTCCATCACCCATGCTCCGGCTAGATGGGCTCCTGAAATTTGGCCACTTTGAAAATTTGGAAGGTCCGGCAGTTTACATTTTTGAAAAAAACTCCAAGAATTACAAAATTTTAATAAAGCTAACACAAAAAACCAGAATATATACATTGCTATTTATATATAAAAAAAAAACTGATGGCTCTTATTAGATTTTAATGCTTACGAAGTGCATTCAAAATGTTATTCAGAGGTATTTCCCTTATTATTTTGATGATCACCAGTATATTGTGTTCTGAGACAGTAGAACAGTTGCTAATTTCCTTGAATATGACGTCTACCCACGTACTTCTAATAACAAAATTTAACAGGCGGTTTTCTTTGAAATTAGACACACTTACAGCCAAAAGATAATCAATCATCGAATGGAATAAGATGATGCATTCTGTTTGGTATATCTGAGGTGGAAGTATTCTGGGATTGTGTTTAGAAGATGTGTCATATCCAAAACCGGTTGATGGAAAATATTTTATCATGACGTTTTCTAGACCTATTTATTGAAACTCCAACGCTATTCAGCAAATACATTCCATAAACGACCTATAATTCTTAAATACAATGAATACACTCTTGGAAACTGTACATAACATTCACGTTGTAATATCTTGATCCAGAACGATCAAACAAGAAAGTAGCATAATTAAATAATTTCTTTTATTTACAGACTTATATATTTACACAAAACAACTTTTTCTCATATAGGTTAATATTATTTACAAATTGCATACCACAGTTGAAAGTTTAATCATGAATTAGTTCCTCGATTATATCGGAGAGTAGACACCAAAGGAACGCTAATAGATTTTTAGCTCTAATGGTTACTCCAGGGGCCGTTCCAGAAATTCCCCGATCTTAATCGGATGTATCCTAACACAGAAACAATCACACAACACTTTTCAAAAAATCAGGAACAAACTCTTCGAGCATCGACGTCTCTCCGAACTTCTCCCTCCACGCCTCTGACTGCTCTCCTCTCTTCTCACCAAAAGTACCGCATTTTATTTCTTTCTGATCACCTCCTCTGACTTTCTCATTGGTGAACTTGAGTTACTTATTGCCCAATAGCTGCTCAGCAATGTTTAATCAATGGTCTCTAGTCGATCGTGGGAATGTCTGTTAAGGATCCATCTTTGTAGCTGACCTCTCCTGAATGCATGTAGATTATAATCAATTCACAGCTTACACCGGCTAAAGTCCACCTGATCTCAACACTTAATTGCAATAGTTGCTGGCAATTGATTGCTTCTCGAAATTTTGAGAAGTCCTTTCATATTGGAAAAAAGCTTAATATCTAGATGTTTTGACCTTTTTCTCCCTTGAAGATATGACGGATCTCTTTGGAACGACGAAACACACATGTGTGTCCTTTATCAAGATACAACAAATGACCAGACACGATGATTCTACTGGTGTAGAGGATCCCTGCCTGGCGGTTCTTAGGTACTTAATTATGTGTGGGAAAACAGGTGAAATTACATCTATTAGGAATGTCAATTACCATGTGAGGAAAAAGAGGAAACATTACAACATACTCGCAGATTATAAATATGTTAATTTAATGCGCTTGGATTCACATCTGAACAGCTACCTTAATAAGCTGCAGCTGTAACAGATAGGAAGTCTAATCTATGAGCACAACATGATGAACAGTACTATTGCGTAATCTTCACAAGATTATACAGCATTCAGAACATCGTGGAGATAACTTACATTATATTTTTCTGATGGAACACTTATTAATAGAACAAGGTGAGATCGAAATCGAAAAGTTTGGTCATTGAATCTTACAAATAATACTTCGGCAATAGGTTTTTTTATAGTTAGATAAGCATTTCATAGCATGTCACCAGAAAAAGAGACAACATTTTTCCTGATGTTCATACAATTGCAATATATTGTCATCATCATTAGGGAAATGAGACTGGAATTTCGCAAAAACATGCTATATTACCAGGCACAATAGCACATTCACTGGATGAGTAAGAAAAGAAATTGCAGCAAAAGAAAATCGAAGAAAAGAAATGTGAAATTTTATTCAATTTTCAAAACTTTTGTAAACATGATGTTGCCAATTAGGTCCATAATTTTTTCGAAAACTATTTTCTACTTGTAGTATTTTTACTATTCAAATTTCTTTTTTTTTTTTTTCTTTTTCTTTCTTTTAATATTTCTATATTTCTTTCAAATTCTTTTTTCTACAAAAATTAAAACAAATGTAATATATTAACAATAAAACATTTTGTGTTATTTTCAATGCACATAAAATTATTTGTAAAAAGTTATAGATTCGTATATTTAGTTATTATTATTATTATTTTTTTTTTTTTTTGGCAGTTACTAAAGTGAAAGAATCAAATTGCTTTGAGAAAGAGTGACCAGTCGGAGACAATTTTGAAGTTAATAAAAACATTTGAGTTAATGAAAGTCTTTGAATGGATCCTGTTTGTAAATAGATTACGGGATGCTCTTTTGTGAGAAAAACGTTTAACTCACGTGAGCGATCACGCACTCATAAATTCGCTGACATGTCAAATTCATTTAACTTTTTTAAATATAATTCCTTCAATTAAAGATATGATATGTTGTTGTTGGTTATATCAGTTGTCATAGACAAGCCCGCTGACGAAGGCAGCAATTTTAAACTGAGTTTTAGCGTCTCTTGCTTCGATAGCCCCATCTAGGGCCAAGAGGGCGTCATAGATAATCCAGCGTTACAGTCCTTTTCACGGAAAGGATTTCATTCATATATTTCATTCACACTTAATTTAGGTCTGAATCAGAGAACGATCACCTCTGATCCAGTAACCCTAGTGGTATTGTCTCGACTTGGAGGACTTTGTGGTTACGACAGATTTATACGTGCACCAGCTACCATATACAGGGAGAGCCTTCGGACGGCGGGGTTCGAAATCACAACCCAAGTTATGCGAAGGATATGATATAATAGAATAAATAGAAATTTCAGCGTTTAAACGATTTTCTTCATTAATTAAAAATTAGTCCTAACTTACAGTGTATATATGAAATTATTAGATTCTTTCAAGTTTTGCAGGTATTCCGTAATATTTATTAATTTCACCATGACAAAAATAAAATATTTTCTTACTATTTTTATCTTCAATTTTCTCTTCACATCTACGGCCAGTGTAACCTTCAGTGCATCTGAAAGTGATAGTAAAAAAATAACGAGAAAAAATTATGAAATGAGGCGTACACTAAAAGTACCTGTAAAAACATAAAAATAGCATTGCTTCATTTATTACGTATTCAAAATTAGTTTTCAATAAATATTACATATTTTTAGTTTGATCTCACCTCAAGAGTGTTATTTCAAGTGCATTAAGTGACACGCGTAAAATTGTTTATTAAACTATTTAGTGTTTAATAACAAATAATAACTTTTTATTAAACTCTTTAAGCATATAAAGTTCATTATTTCCGAAGAGATGAAACAAAACCCGAAACATCTTTTTAATTTTTTTCTTTAATCCTATTAATAATAAAAATGTATGCGTTTGCTTCCTACAGATCAGATTGTTTGAACTAATGCTACCAAATTCGGTATTTATATATATACATTGTACGATAGGAATGTACATCTTGAAGCTATTATTTTGGATTTTTTAAAATTTAATTTTAACTAGTTAAAAATTAAGTTTATGTGTTTATCCACAATAATTTCCTAAAATATTGCAGCATAAAAGTTATTTTTATATCATCTTGAAAATAACAATATTGCTGTTTTTTTTACAAAGCGATATTTTATTGTTGAAACAACACTCGCATTTCGTTTTCATTGTTCCAAAAATAACATTTTAACCCGAATGTTTTCGGTTCATTTTTTTTTTTGAAATTGAATAGATTTCAATATAATATATGCCTTTAATAAAATCTTTAAAATTGTGTTGTTCTTAAATTAAGATTTTTCTTTAGAACTAAGAAACAGATGAATTTTTTAAAGATTTAAACATTTTTGGAAAAAATCAATGTGGAATTTTTTTATCTCCACTTTTTAAAAATTTTGTTGATTTTTATAATGATATTATTTGACATTTAAAGATGTAGATAAAAAGTGAATCTACAGAAAAAATGCATATTGTAAGTACCAGAATTGGTAAGATTCTAATATAGTTTACTTATTTTACTTGCAGAGTTTATAGTTTAAAAATATTTTATTGAACAATCCAATATTCAAATGAAATGTAACCATTCATCTTAGTGAATCAACTAGTCACTAATAACGGCAAGGATGGAATAAATTAGCATGCATGTTTCTATGGAGATTATTTAGACAAATTAGTGCCATAATAACGATTTTTTTTACCTGCAGTTAAAGTCATTATCGATTACTTCGCATTTTCCATGTACACATTTATCTTCATTGCATATGGCTGGAATAAAAAATTTTTTCATGATTTACAAGGAAAACGGTTGCAATAATGTATCATTAAATATCAAAATTTGTATATATAAACACTTGCACTTTTAAATACTTGTTTAATTTTAAACGAAACACAGTTTCGGAATTTTTTTGGAAAACGATTTTTTTAACCGAATCTTATTTGAAGAATAATCATAGATAGGTACTCCCATCCGCACAAAGGCACATCTGGAAAAATCTGAATCTGACCGCCACGACAGCATAGACGGAAATTTTGGTTGAGTCTTAAGGACCATCACCGGTCAGTAGTACAACTCCTTCCCCAGGAGGTGGGTTCACTTGTAGTAGGTCTCGTTATTGGTATAGGGTACCGATTCTATATCATTTCTGTACTCACTAGAGCCGCGAGAACCAACCACCATTCAGTACGCTTCTCAACCCCATATCTGAAGTGTCCCGAGGGGGACTTCTTTGATCGAAAAAGATCTTCTTTGAGAGAATATATTAAATCAGAATTTAAATTATTTCATTTCTTTTATTTCTCTTTTTGGTAAAACCTTTTACAATAAGAGTCACTTTCTCACAATTGACAATCATATACTTGTTAGCTTCTATATTAGTTATTGTCAATTATTCACTTTTTTTTGCATTGATTATCTCTTTAAACGATTCTGACACCCTGGCAGTCGGAATTTTCTTTTTCAGGGAATTATTAGTTTAAATAGTTTCGCTTCCTTATTTCAAATGTTGCATGATGATGGGATATAAGTGTTGGCGATATGTGTCAGCTCAAAAATGCGCCAAATTAAATGATGGACTCGAATTGATATTAACCATATATAATTCAGCATGCGGGTTTGGACAGATGCAAGACCTATAGCAAGGGTTCATACATATTTGAAGGAAATTAATTTTATATTCATCTTTTTATGCAAAATTGACTTTTATTGAAGGTACTTCTTGTGTACAGGCGACCACCTCGCCACACTGAACGTAGCAGTATCTACAGGATTTGTTGTGGTAGAGTAAGCTAGATGTTTGTGATTTTATTATTTATAATATTTTGTTTTTATTTAATTATTTTATTTGTATTTTTTATTCTTTGTATATTTATTCATACAGTAAAGATTAATACTGAACATAGATGGCGCAGTATGCGCTAAACCATATGTATGTTTGGAATGTCGGGGAAGCGCACTTAAGTTTTTTTTTTTTTTTTTTTTTTCTTTTTTTTTTGTAAACACTTCTCCCTGAGAGTTGGTGTGAAACTGGTGCAAGCAGGCACCGCTCGCTCGTTTGTTAGCGGCAAAAGGAATTATTCGTTCGCTCTTTTGTTAGCGGCAAAAAGAAGTATTCGTTCGCTCTTTGTTAGCGGCATTTTCTACTTTAAATGTATATAGTATTATGCGTTTCCTTATATATGCGTGATCATCGTTCATGTGTGTTATTATGTGTGTGCGTGCAAAAATAAATAAGAAAGAGACAAGAAAGCATCGTTCCTTGGCTTAAAAACACACACCCAGCTACACTAGGTACTACTGGGATAAAATTGAATTGCAAAAATAATTTTAAATTTATGCTTGGTAACAAGACATCTTGCAAGGAATTTATTAACGAATTTTATCAAGGAATTTATTAACGAATTTTATCAAGGAATTTATTAATGAAATTAGGATTTTTATTACTGTCTCTTATATGTAGTATAAAAAAAAGTATAGTAATCATAAAAAAGAAAAAAAAAATTCGAACTTGAAATTTTGACGAATTTTCACGTTTTAGATTTCCATGAATTCGAAAAACAGAAATTTCGAAAATGTCCGTCTGCCTGTCTGTAATAAAGGTAACTACAGACGTTTTTATCTAGACGGATAAAATTTGGTACACTTTATTCATACTAAATTTGTAGATATTTATCAAATTTTGAGTAAACTCTTATCAGAAGAAGTCTTTATGACAAACTGTTCGAACATAGTTAAACACGATAACTTCAAAACGAAGAGACCTATATATCGTTACGGAATTTCCACGAGTTCGTTTGGATAGTGGGAGTTGTATGGTGTAAAGAACGCACAATCACCAGGCGGCAGTCGTCGGTTCCGACTACTCTGCCCTAGCAGCTGCAGCCGCCTCCTTTTATAGGTCCCAGGAGGCGGGGCTAGAAGCCTCTCAACCAATCAGGAACAATCGAGGCGTATCTCGGTTCCTACTGGAAGGATCGGGAAAATTCTCGATGTTTCAGGTATAATCTAATTTAATGCCAAAGTCGCCAAATTCGTCGCCAAGTTGCCAAATGCTCGCCAAGTTTGTCGCCAAGTTCTGTGACCTCTTATGGAACCCACTATGCTGGGAAGCCGCATCACAGATTCGTAACAATATATAAAATTCCATACACAGAATTAACAATTATAGTCTAGATACCTTCCAAATTTTATGCCAAATACATTAATGGATTGACTACGTGACGGTCTGTACTTTCAGAAACATGGAGGCAGTGGTTTAAATATATGAAATTTGATATAGGATTTTGTGACTATAATTTTATTTCTATATCAAATTTTTGTTTTAAATGATTTGGGTAAAAGGCGTCTAATACGCAAATTCGATTTTCGGATGCTATTAAACGCATGCCGTGGATTAATCGCTAAATAACTCATCAAGGACTACATGATAGATTCAGTAAAAATGCTTTATTCATGCCAAAGTTTAACATTTCATATATCTTGAAATGTTAAGGGCTTTCTCTGGGATAACACCTTTATTAGAGATTATGAGAGAAAGTTTACTCTCACTGGAAACTACTCTCACTGATTTATAACAAACAGATTATGCCAAGTTTGAAAAAATGGTAATATTTTGGAATTGTTATTGTATTTGTATGTTATTGTATTGTAATGTTACTAGGCACAATTTCATGCATTTTACCCCCAATGGAGATTTTGGATAATTCTTGGAAAGAGTCAAATTCATAAATATTATGATTTTATTTCTGCTCATGATAAATAATATTCTAGTTAAATAAAATATGCGTTTCATAAAAATTGTTTTCATTAATGCAAATAGAGCATCAATTTCATAAAATGTAAAACTAGAAATGTACGTTTTCAAACTCTTAATAGTCTTCTTCATCACTCATCAATAGAGTTATTTTGAAAAGTGTAATTATTTACCAGCACAATGTCCGTTGATTTGAATGTATCCAAAATCACAGTGGCATGCTTTTGTTCCATTCCTTCTAAAGAAGCATGATTCTACATTTACACCACAGTTGCACTCTGCAATAGAAAAAAAATTGAAGAATGATTTTATACAAAATCGAAACTTCATTCTCCGGCAACGCATTTTTTTAATAATTTACCACTTCCTAAATTATTATTCCTAAACTATTTATCCTCATTCACTTCGTAATTGATTATTCAATCTAATTTAAAATTTAATATTCAAACTCAAAAGCTACTTTTCGAAGTACATTAATAATAATGTGGGATAAAAAGATAATTTTGTTTGTTTCGAATTTTAAAAATGATAATATAACTAGCAGTATCATATATTGTTACGAAATTCCCGCGGGGTTCGTTTGGATAGTGGGAGTTATATGGTGTGGAGAACACTCAATCAGCAGGTGGCAGTAGAAAATGAAACAACGACGTTTATTTACACGAAGACACACAGGACAGCACAAAGACGCACAACTATATACAGCACAGAACACGATTATATTCAGCCGAGACGTGCAGCATACAACAGTATACACAGCAGCATACAACAGTAGCTCGACTCCGTCGCTGTTCCGCTAGTCCCTGGAAGACGAGTTTATCACTCTGTCGCATCCGACTACAACTGTCCGATCTGATTCACGACGACCCGGCAGCTGCAGCTGCTTCCTTTTATAGGTCTCAGGAGGCGAGGCTAGAAGCCTCTCAACCAATCAGGAACGATCGAGGCGTAACTCGGTTCCTACTGGACGGGTCGGGAAAATTCTCGATGTTTCGGGTATAATCTATTTTGGCGCCAAAGTCGCCAAATTCGTCGCCAAGCTCTGGGACCTCCTATGGAATCAGCTATGCTGTGAAGTCGCATCACAGATTCGTAAATATATATATATATATATATATATATATATGTAATGATATTTTAACTCTAATTTCAATTTAATTAATTTTCATAGTAACTTCATCTTAATTTAGCCATAGTAACTTCATTCTAAAATATTCTCTTATTTCGTGATACAATTCCACTGTCTCTACTTAATTAATTCAAGAGAAGCTTTGTTAAATTGTTGAATCAGCTAAAATCTAACTTTCCCACACTACGCGTGAAGAGATAACAAACCGCTGATCAAGCAAATTCTTTTTTAAAATCTCCCTGTGTTTCCCCTACCTTGTCCACCCGTGTAATGAAAATCCCTATCGAAATCTCATAATACATTAGCACTGTAAAGAAATATTTTCCCTATCAAAATCATAGGTTATTTAAGACCAGGGATAAAATATCTAAGAGCTCTTCCCTCATTCTTTTCTGTGTCGTTCTGTGTGCTCGTCGCTTGTACATATGCTTGCTTCTTCAAAATGAAATAAAACGACGTCACGAAATTAAAAGTATCTTCATTGTCTTCAAACTGCATCATGCTTCACAACAAATAATATTACATATATATAATTATATTTGATATAGTAAGCAATAAAATATAGAAATATATGAAATAAGATCAGATAGAAGAAAACAGTATACAAAATTCATCCAAAAATTACACATTCAAAATTAATATGCATAAAGTAAATGTATATATTTCTAATATTTCAATATTTGTATGGATTAAAATATGATAAGAAAAAGTTCCAATGCAAGTATAAAGATCTGAAGAATTTTGAATCATTCTAAAAAAACTAAATTTTGTATTTTTTTAGCCGGCAATGAAAAAAGTAAAAACAATCCTTAAATACTCTGAAATATTCATACGTTTTTCAACAACTAATTGCTTAATGAGTGT
This sequence comes from Argiope bruennichi, assembly GCF_947563725.1. Classification (NCBI taxonomy): domain Eukaryota; kingdom Metazoa; phylum Arthropoda; class Arachnida; order Araneae; family Araneidae; genus Argiope; species Argiope bruennichi. Next base: position 81,727,687 of record NC_079157.1, on the reverse strand, counting down.
GACAAATACACTTTACTTTGCATACAATTAACGCATAATATGAAATATAAGTACATAACATATAATCTGAACTACAATTTTTACAACATAATTTGAAATCCTCATGTAACTTAAAACATTATGTAAATACGAATATAATAAAAAATCAAAATTCAAAGGAAGTAATATTCTAAAAACTGCCTGGCAGTTTAGCGTAGCAGTTGAAAATGATTACTTGAAGAAAATTATCAGTTATTTTTAAAAGCTTTTATAGTTATTTTATGTGACTTTTCGCCCACTTTTTGAATAAACTGAGCAACGCAAGAGTTTTTGTGGACAATCAATATATCGCAAATGGAATGTCAATTCAGTTAGTGAAATTCCAATAACAGCTTATATTTTTACAATTAAAACTTCAAAAATTATATTTTTTTACCGTTATATCTAAACATAAAAAGCAATAGATACATATAACGTAATTTTCATTAATATTTTTAAAAAATTGAATGAGCAAATTATATCACCTAAGTTGTACCATACCTTTACAAAATTCGTCAATCTGAGCATATCCAGAAATGCAGTCGCATATTTTTTTACCCTTCCAATCAAAACGACAAGATTTTGAATTTTCGCCACAATCGCATTCTGAAAGAATTGCAAAAATATGAATTGATTTATATATTTTTTATAAATTACCAACGTCTTTTCTTAATAAAAAAAATGACTTTTCGAGATTTTATATAAATCTCACAACCTAAACTTACATTACCTATAAAAGAATCAATATTTAATTTGTGATGATTTTAATAAATCGACATTTACAACTTAATCTTTATTGAAAACCGAGAGAAAAAATTAATTAGTTTACATCTCACTGCGGGATTTCTATCTACTTGAATTCCCTACATTTTGCCTTAAGAAGTCTCAAGACTCTTAAACTTCAAAGTTTTCAATTTTCTGGGTAAAAAAATATATATTCGGGTCTTATCTTTTCTGAACATTTCGGTATTAAAATTTTAATGATACTTTTAAAATTTTCAGAACTATCGTGAAAATACTAAAACAATGCGGATTAAATAACAGAAACTTTCTCTGAAAGAATGTTAAATGACATACAAGCGCAGAATTCTTTGATGCGCATAAGGATATAATACTTAAAATTTCTAAAGAAATGGAACAATTTAAAGTAACTAAGGACAGTGCCTATCTAATGCGCATTATATTGCTCAAATTTTTATTTTACTATTTTTCACTTTAACGTCATTTTTCTCAAAAAAATAAACCAAGCTTGTGCGCAGGAGTTTTCTAAAACTTTATCCTATTAATCTAAAATTCAATGTACATGCTCAAAATAAGTTCCTTTGTTAACCTATATTTCAGTTTTTAGATAAATTATTGATAAAAAAATTTTGCTTTAATTTTTATTATTATTTTTCTTAAAACTTCATGTTTTTTTAAATGCTTTAGAAATATTTTTTTCAAAAAGTTTTATAAAACAAAAATGACAGTTTAAGCTAACTAAAGGCACTTCCTATGCTTTTGAAACTTTTTAATTTGCATAACTTTATTCATATTCTTTTGCTACTAATTTTCAACTTTAATGTCATTTTTTTGAAAAAAATAATAATAAAATAAACTTGCGCACAGGACATCTCAAAAACTACTTATCCTGTTAATCTAAAATGCCGTGCACATGTCTAAAATAAGTTCTTCTATGGCTTATACATCAGTTTTTAGAAAATTTAATTATAGAAAGAAAATTTATATGAGCTTTAATGTGAACTATCTTAAAATTTTGAATCATTTTAAATAATTAGATTTTAAAGATTATTTTTCAAAAAAAATTCATAAAATGTGTGTACAACTTAAAAACTGAACATTTTTCTGCAAATTACTCTTAATTTTGCTTTAGAATCCAGCGGGTACCGGTATATCGATTTTTAAGATTTTGAAAAATTATTCAATTCTTGAAAAGAAGTTAGTTATAAATATTCAATTTATAACTTTTAAATTTTTTTTTCTTGAAATTATAGAAAACATGAGAAATATTTGATGAGAAAACATGAGATGATTATTGTATGGTTAAATTTTCAAATTTCGCAATTGTTTCGCTTGTAAATTAGATTTGTTAGAAAAGGGATGGTATTTTTGCTTCAATGGATATTTTTTAAGAATCCTGAAACCTCTTAAGTGCGAGCTATCCTTTGGCAGCATCGACCAGAGAATATTTTTTTTACTGTATTTAATTACCTGTTCAAAAATAATCTAAAAAAAAAGAAGTAAGATGTAACGTTCCCAGTTTTCCTCTCCTAATAATTGGCATTCCAGCCAGATGTAACGTCACTTGGGCCTCCTACATTGTTAAATACTTCCAGACTACCAGATGGGAGATCCTCTTCGCTAATAGATTCATGATGTCTTGTAATTAGTTTCGCCGTTTCAAAGAGATCCATCATATATTCAAAGAAGAAGAACGCCAAACCATCCAGATGTTAAACTTTTTTTCCATTATGAAGGGACTATAATTAACACGTACTACGGAAGGGACAGCTACAAAGATGAATCATTAACAAACAATCTCACGATCGACTGAAGACCATTGAGGAAGCATTGCTGAACAGCTATTGGGTGATAAGGAGCTCAAGTGCACCAATGAGAAAATGAGAGGCGGAGATTTGACGGAAATAAAATGCGGCTTTTTTTGATGAGGAGACAAGAGAGCTGTTTTAACCCTTTAAAGGGCCATTTTTTTCTAGTCATATTATGTTAAAATATTTTTAGGCTTAAAATTAGAATAAGAAAAGGGATTCATTTAGCTTATTAGATACATTTAATCTGATTAATTAATTTGGTTAAATAATAATTAAGTAACATGTCAAGACACATCATTCTGTCTGAGATAAAGAACTGAAGCATCTAAGTTTCTGACCCACTAAAAACATTTGTCAGAACTTATGCCAACCTACATAATTTCATACAAAGATTGAAAAATTTGGTGGGAAACATACTTCCCACGGCCCTAGAAAGGGTTAAGGAGGAGTCGGAGAGGCGTGAGCGTTTGGAAGGTGTTCCTGATTTTATGAGAAGCTCGGTGTGATTCGGCTTTCTTTGTTAAGATCCACCCGATGAAGATCGGTAGAATTCTGAAGTAGCCATTTGAGCTAATAGCCTGTTAGCGTTAGCGTTTTTTGTGGTGTTTATTCTCCTAATTGATCAAGGAACTATTTCATGATTCAATTTTTACTGTTGTGTAAATTTTGTAAATCATATTAACCTATATAAGAACCAAGTGGTTTTTGTGTACATATAATGCTGAAAATAAAGGAATTGTTTGTTACCGTACTCTTTTATTTGATTGGTTATTAACAAGACATTACAAAGATGTTTAATCTAGCGAAATAATGCATATTTATTCAGCCAGTGTTGGTTACTTTTATGAATCACTAAACTAAACCAATCTTTAATTTTCGGTACTAGGAATTACAGCAACATGAAGTGAATTAAATATCTTACTATGTAACAGTAAAAGTTTCTATTAGAATATTTATTAATAAAATATTATTATACAGCGTCTTTTCCGAATAATATTTTTGAAAGGGACTTGGGTTTATATTTTCATATAATAAGTCAAGCATACTTTGAGGATTTTTTCCAGCAGTTATTGAACTGGTCAATAAAATAGGCAGAAAATTAGGAGGGCCTAACGGATTTTTTTAAAAAAATTATTATGTTATGACATAGAAATAAATTTCTTATCACTATTTAACAAAAATATTTCATTTTCACATATTCTTTTAAAAAATAAACAGAATGCTAACGAAAGATTCATCAGATAAATATGAAAACGACCCTGAAGAAGTTATAGTGTGTCTTCAAACTATATGGGCAGACTATTCTTTGAAATAAAGGATAAAAAGGTAACGCAATAATAAAAAATGGTTAGTATATAGAATTATAATATAAATATTTTACATTGCAGAAAAGTCAGAGATTTCTTATAAAAAATAAAATTCAAAATCAGCTGTCTCCAAAAATGTATGAAAATATTTGCTTTTATAACAATCATACCAAAAAATATTCGCCTTTCCTGCATTCTGAGGATGCGACGTAAATACTTCAAAATATAAAATCACTGCTCGCTATTTAGTTTGCGAGTTATTAGTTAGTTAGTTATTCAATTCTCTGCAGCTGATATAGGTAGAATTTGATTTTTAATTACTCAAAATATAAAAGTTTCTGATATTGCTGAGTAAATGAAGCGTAGTACATGTAGAATTTATAAATTTCTAACTAAAGCTGAAGTGATTGTAAAAAGGCATTCAGTCCAACCATAAAATATTGGATAAGTTGAATTCTATAATAATATGTAAGTAGTTATTGTATATATTTCCATTTTTAGTCAAAAACTACAAGTGGTGTTCAAATGAAAAGGTACGAAACGACACTGTGGATACAAATCAAGACTTTATTCTAAATATACACCATATGCCAGAGCACAACGATCCCATCGATTAACGAGCCGAAGGATTCCTTGTTCCCAGAATTCCTAAGGCCGTGACGAGACCAGTCCTTCACAGTGTCCTTGAGTTCGCTGTCCGTGATGAAGCGTTTCCCTTTCAGATGTTTTTCCAGGGGACCAAATATATGAAAGTTGCAAGGTAACATGTCCGGGCTGTAGGGCGGATGGTGAGCTGCTCCTATTTGAACTTAGCCAGTTCAAAGTGTGTGATCCTGAAGACGTGTGGACGCACGTTATCATGGAGCAGAACCACACCTTCCGTGAGTAGCCCCGGCCTTTTGTCCTTGATGGACCTGCGTAGTCTTCGGAGTGTCTCACAGTACACATCGGAGTTAATGGTTCTTCTGTGCTCGCCATCCTGTTTTCACATGCACTGCCAAGTCAATCACCACGTCTGAATATGACACTCTACTCTCTCCTGTGCATGTGGGTACTAGCTCATGCTCTGATTTACGCCGGAGACTCCAATCGCATCCCTAGATGTCTCGCTACGTTCTCCCATAGCGGCATAGGTAAATATGTTAACTGTTACGTTATTACGATGTTTCGTACCTTTTCCTTTGAACATCTCTTGTAATAATGTGTAATTATATGTTGTAATTTCTGTCCAGCGAGTGTTGTAACTAAACTTCTGTCCATACACTAAGCATTTGTAGAGAATTATTCAAGAGGATATATATATATATATATATATATATATATATATATATATATATATATATATATATATATATATATATATATATATATTGAAAAACATTTTCGGTGTTTGAACACCCCTGTTAAGAAAATAATTCAATTAATCAGTGTAAAAAATATTCAAAAATAATATAAACTTTTCAACTCTTACCCTGTACAGTTGATGAGAGAATTGTTGACATAATTAAAGAATCGGTTGTACCTTTTGATGAGGTATCCATTTCTAAAGAAAGGGAAAAGAAATTTAATGTTTTCCAATTTCTGATAATTTCTGAAGTGATAATGAAACTATTTTCTTTTAAAATAAATAAAAAATATCGTTGTTCCCTTACCTACACATACTCCATTCATTTCAGTTGCGAACGATCTGCAGTTACATTTCTTCCGACCATATTCAAAACTGCATGTACCATAAGGTCCACAATTGCATTCTATAAAGTACATATTATTACAAATCTGTAATGTTGCTTCCCAGCATGGTTAGTTCAATCATTGGGAAGACCGTTTTACGATCAACTCTGTGGGATGCTGATCAGATACTGAATCAGTAATCTCAGAGGTTGGCGACAAACTTTGCGTCCATTTGGCTACTTGTCGACGAATTTGGCGACAAAATAGATGATGAAACTTCCAGAATTTTAGCGATTGGGCCTAGTAACTAGATATGCCTGATTGTTCCAGAACCTTCTCTCCCTCCTCTGGTTACTAAATAAGGCCGACAGTGTCAAGCGGAAGACGTCGTTAAGCGACTCGTGTATTGAATCGTGGAAAGAGACGGCGTAATAATTTGGATTAGTCCAGCAACGTGAAAGCGTTGTGTAGATCTCAAGCGATTGCTTAATTGAATTGTGTGTCGTGTCCTGGTGTTTATTGTATAGGCGACATCGTGTCGTGTGAGGAGTAGCAAATCGTGTATTAGAGAGTCGGCAATTGGTTACAGCTAAAGCGAGGAGATATTGGAGAATTGCAGGCGTGTGGATAGACCTTAGAGTGAAGCTACGTAGATTTCCTTCTCCTGCTGAATTCTGACTGGCTGCTTTCTCTGCTGTATTACTACCTATTACTACTTGCGGGCTACTGTCTGTTGCAGTGTACTGCTGTGTATTGCATGTGTACGTCTCGGCTGTATATTTTTATGTCGTATTCGTGTCTTCGTGTTTAATAAAAGTCGTTGTTTGCTATTAAAGAACTGTTGATTGTGTTTCTTTTATTTTCTTTTTTTGCATTTAATTTTAAAGTATAATAACGAAAATCAAATATGTATTTAAAGCTTACTTTCGTAAGATTTAATAGATGTTCTAAAAAAATGTTACAAATACAAACATTTAGTATCAAAATCACATACCGAGTTCACAAGAAGCCAACTATTGGGCCATAAGAAGGACTGGTTTATTTCAGAAAGATCAAGTGATCAACGTCAAGCAACGTTCACACGAGGCCAACTACTGCGCGCAATGGAGGATCACGTGACAGCAATGGGATAATGACAAATAGTTGTCCCAATTAGACAACCATTTGCCATTGTGAAATGGGATCACGTAATGCTTCTTAGGTAAGTTTGACCTTCCATTGTGCACAATTGTTGGCGTCGTATGAACTTTGCCTCAGAGAGTTCCTGCTGATATTGTTGAGTATCATTGGGGCAACTAGCCATTGCCCTGGCAATGTTGTTTGTGCGGCTTAATTTGGATAGACGGCCAATAGCAGAGAGACATGTAATCGCTTCTTTAGGAAAATGTTTGCTGGCTTTGCTTCGCATCAACAATACCCTTTTCGCTTAACAAATGTTTGAGAACACAATATTTATGTCTAAAATATTAATACTTAAATGAATTTACTGAGCTAAAATCAATTTAAATATAAGACCGTTTTAATTTCAAAAAGTAAAATGTGTTACCTTCGCATAATCCACCAAGTTGAGAATATCCAAAGTAGCAATTGCATACTTTGTTGGTTTCCGAATCCAAAAAGCAAGAATATGAGTAAATCCCACATTCACAGTCTAAAACAAAAAGCAACGAGAAAATAAGTTGATCTGATTCAGAACCATGTTATTGATAAAATTCTGAAGACGCTTCTGTCTTCAAAAATAATATATATTCTTTTTTGTACAGAGTATATTCTTAAAAAGTAGTTTCATGTGTTTGAATCAAATTCGGTTTCATTAAAGCTTGCATTTCACGATTTTACATCAGTTTTTCTTATCATTTCTTTTCTAAAAGCATTTATTTAATAGTGAATTGAAATGAAAAAAATATTAATGATTGGTTATTTCTTTCGTTTAAAAATGTCTCCTACTTGCTACTATTAATTCTCTTACAGAATGGAGCATCTTATTATTTTGTAGTAATATTAATATATCTCGGCTAATATACTATTTAATTTTTCCCTTATGAGAAAGATAATTACTACTTTTCTTTTTGTGCATCTGTAGAAAGCAAGCATTAATATATATTTTCAATGAATTAAAGTTTGTAACGTATTAGTTTTACATATCGCGTGATAATCTTTTATTGTTAAATAGTTTTTATTGCTAACTTATTAGTTTATCAAGACTATTGCTGTTTCAGAGAAAATGACAGATAATCAGATTATACAATATGCGACAAAATATACAGTACTGTAATGAAAAGATGAAAAAAATTCATTACTCTCATCTGTGAGTTTATTTTTCCTCAAAAGAAATTTACATACATACATATTAGCGTGTTGATTTACCACAGTATGCGTAACATAAGTGTTCAAAGTGTGCACCGCCTCGATGTAGACAATGCATATTGCTCATGCAGATTCTCAAACAAAGGTTGCTGCAAAGAGGCATGATTTTCTCACTTAACGCAGGCACAGTTCTTGGTGGATCTTCACAGTTGAGCACACCCTCCTTTAACATTCCCCTTCCATTGACACGATACACTACCAGAATGGCAAAATTCTTAACAATAGACACGGTACACTCACTACCAGAACGGCAAAATTTCTTAACAATAGACACGTTACACTACCAGAACGATGAAATTTCTTAACAACAGACATGGTACAATACCAGAATAGGGAAATTTCTTAACAATAGACATGGTACAATACCAGAATAGGAAAATTTCTTAACAATAGACATGGTACACTACCAGAACGATGAAATTTCTTAACAATAGACATGGTACACTACCAGAACAGCGAAATTTTTTAACAATAGACACGGTATACTACCAGAACGGTGAAATTTCTTAACAATAGACACGGTACACTACCAGAACGGTGAAATTTCTTAACAATAGACACGGTACACTACCAGAACGGCGAAATTTCTTAACAATAGACACGGTACACTACCAGAACGGTGAAATTTCTTAACAATAGACACGGTACACTACCAGAACGGCGAAATTTCTTAACAATAGACAGAATAACTTGTTACTTGGTGCCGTCTTATTAAACTTCTTTTGTTCACGAATGCTTCCGTATGATCGGAAATAATGCTAAACTATAAATACTGTTTCCTCCATCGAGAGACCCACTTTCAACAACAACTGCACAACACAACTTCTTTTTTATTACTGCGAACACTGGTAGCTGGAGCTATGCCTTGTCGGCAAATGCAACCACGCGTTTGAGATGCGCGAGTTTCTGTGCTGTCTATTTTGGCGCATGGCTTTGTTTTAATAATGCTTCTCTTGCAAAATATTTTTAATTTGTAATTTTGACTATCACACTTAATTTATACTATTAAAAGTATAGTAAGTAGCATTCGATATGTTCTTTCAAAAACTAATTTACTTAGAAAAAATACTTTATTAATTGGATAAAAATATGATGTGATGAGAAAATAAAAATATCAAGTATAATTATTCAGCTTTGAAATTTCGATTGCATTATCAAATAAGTTTCATAGCTTACATATATCTTATAGCAGCTCTGATGCCCAATTTAATAAGAGAAATTCATTATACTATAATAACTAAGCAAAGCTTGTCAAGCTAATATAAGGATAGTATGATTTTTTAATCAAATTATATTACGTTAAAGAACAGAATACTTGGAAATAATGGAACAGAATACTTGGAAAGAATGGAACAGATACTTGGAAAGAATGGAACAGAATACTTGGAAGAATGTTAAAATTATGAACATTCTTAAGTGCAACACCAAATATGCTTCAAAGCTCACGGATATCTTAAATCAATTCTGCATCTTAATTTATTAGAAGAAATTTATTGTTCTACAATATAAGAGCAAAATCTTTCATGCTAATATAGCGACAACATGTTTCTATATAACAGAAAATAACAATATATTTGGAAGAAGAACTTTTATAGATAGAAGAAGCTTTTATATCATTGATAATTTGAAAATTAAACTTTAACCTTGATTAACTAAGAAATGAAAAAAAAAAATTCTTTTTTTCAAAGAATCTTCCTAAATAGTCAAGGAAGAAAATAAAAGTATGTGGCACAGAAATCGATCTTATTACTAATTGTCGAAAAGCAAAAGTTAAATGTAAACACAACATATACAAATTTAAGTCTACCTTATTCATTGAACATTTTTACAGCTGAACTGAATCAATTGCTTCGCTTAGCAAATGAATGGAGCAGCAATGGAATGGATATTATTAGAAATCACCGCATGTTATAGTTCGTCGTGTCACCAAAGAGGACATTCAGTCAGAGGAAAGATGATATAAAAAGAAACCAAAAAACAGACTTTAAAAAAAGTTCGATTAACCGCAAAAGTAAGCTTAATCGCTGTCGGAGTAATCGGTAAAGACTTAAGATGAATGTACAGTTTCTCTCGAATCACATCAAAACCGTGCCAATCATCCAAAAACTCTCTAAAAGTCCGCAATCCTGCGTATGTGAGAAAACCATATTTTCAGTGGGAAAACCATATTTTCACACTGTATTTTCCGTTTTTGTCTTACAAACTCTTATAGAAAAAAATATATTCAGGATAAAAATGAATTTTTCAAAAAAAAAAAGATTAATATTTTTGTTTTATACAGTATTTTTGTAACATACAAATATGTAATTTATAACCTTCATTTAAATTAAAATCAATAAAAAATATTTTTTCCAAATTTCCATATTTTTAAATTTATTCCTGATTTAACTAAGCGTAAATTGCTTGGAATATCAGAGCAATAAATATTATAGCATTCATTTAAGTCACAACAAATTTTCAAATAAAGATATTTATTATCTCACCAACGCACATTCCATTCTTTTCAAATTTTCCTGATATGCAATCGCAATGCTTTCGCCCATACTGGAAACTACATGAACCATAAGGACCACAATTGCATTCTGAAAATTGACAGAAATTCGGATATATGTAAAAAGTAATAAATATGAAATAATTTCAATATATATAAACATTATTTTTGCTTTAATAATGCAGTTATATCCGGTGGAAAAATATATACGTTACATGCAAAACCTGAAATTTTGGACTCTATATGAATGGGCAATTTTTTTAAGGTAAAATGCGAAAATATTAATATTTAAAAAATTTGTAGGCAATCTATACATCACCGGATAACAAGAAAGCAAAAGCACGAAATGCTCTTTGTTATGTATAACTGTCATTGTCCTTAACATGGTATGAACAAAATATTCCTTACGGTATTCTTTGAGTATGCTTTCGAAATATCATTTATAATGTTTCTGTATAATGCACGTCTTGAAAATAAACACCTTATATACTTCTTCTCATATTTTTCTTAAATAATGTTTGTCATTCTATAGACTGCCGGCATTTTTTGCATTGCTGGTAAAGAAAGAGTATGAATGTGAATTTTGAAATCTATAGTTAAAATGGCGAAAATGTGAAGCAGAAATTGAAATAGGGCGATCAACGCATTATTTGCTCTTCAGGGACTGCAATTATAGTAAATCGCAAAAAGAATTAAAATATTTTGAAAACTGAAGATAATAATACCATACATTTTTAAGCAACTTTCCAATCCTTCGCTCGCAAACTAAGAACGCAAGGAATAATCAATAAAAGAAAGCATAAATGGTTATCTCAAGACTTCACAGATGACAATAAGTGTTATTACAAAGTACCCAGAATATTATTGCAAATATTATCTGTTTAGGAATACTTATTTATTTAAGATAATAACGAAAACTGCAGCTCTATGTATACTTGGCTAATTTAAATAAAATTTATTCCTGATTCAAAAAACACCAATACCATCGCAGTGTTCATGATTTTCAGCATATCCGTGAGAACAATTGCATATTTTATTCCCCTTCCAGTCAAAGTAACAGGAATTTGAATTTTCACCGCAATAACAATCTGAAAAATAAAAGAGAACCTGGTTAATTTATGTAACTTTCAAAGTTAAAGAAACATTTTTATATTATTTTATATAGTTTTTTTTCCTATTTTATATAAAACATTTAATATGAGGCATAACTATTATTAAACGAGCTGCACCAAAAGCTATCTGAATACTATCTAAGTCTCTGATTAACACTGGAATATTTCTTGTTTATTTACGGTATGTGACTACGTTAAAAAGTCTGTTTTTTTGCGAAAATATGATTATTTTATTTATTACTACTCCGAAATTATTTTTATTTAATATTCTTAATGTTTGAACAAGTTTCTCTATAAAACCGTTGGAGTTTTATTTGGAATTTTTGAGAAATTGTACTGGTATTTGCATTTATATATGACTATTTTACATTTTTAAATGTTATTTTCTCAAATTTTAAATTTTGATAAGAATTATCTTACAGAAAACCTCATAAATTAAAATATAAAGCATATTTTTGTTTCAAATTTGATGTAACAATTTCTCAATATGTTCTACAGCTCCTGAACTAGAGAATAAGTAATTTATTCATTTAGAAAGATTTTGCAGTTGTTTTAGTGCTTCAAAAGAAATATTTCGAATGTGAAAAAAATTAAAAATGTCTTGTTATTTATCAGTCAAACACCGATATTTAAAAAGTGAACAGAAATACACATTATTTTTTTGTTCAGATACTAAATATATTTCTCGAACTATATACAAAATTCTAAACAAATAGTTTGACAAGTATTTAAACTAGAAGATTTTGCTTTATATCTCTTTTTAGCCGAAAATATACATTTTCCAATTCTTTAGAGTAGAATTTGTTACTTAACATGCATATTTTAGTTTCATAGATGTTTTTAAAATACATTTTGAACCAATATTTAAAAAATAAATATTTTCGAAGGATTTTCAAAAAATTCCCCCCGAAACGTCATCATATACCTTGAATTTATTAAAACATTGTCATCTGTATTTTGAGTAATTTATAGAAAACTCTACTATTATACTCTGTAGCAAGCAGTTGAACAAGCGAGCTTACAAGTCTATTTGCAACATCTAAAACAAATGATTTCCATCTTATATTTTTAAAATTATTTTCTGCGTAGCTGGTTGCATAGTAGGAATGTTTATAAACTAATATATCTTTGTCTGAGATGAATGCAATCCATAATTTCTTATTTGACCAGTCTATGTAGTCTTACTGCATTGACGTTTGCAGAATACTATGAAAATGAAAGTAAACTAAACTTCAATGAAAATGAAAAAATACTGATAAGACCTCACCTAAGATCCCTATATAACTTAAAAGAATACCAGCATAAAGACATTTATATCAGTGAGCATATCCCAATGAAAGATCTGGCATTCGCTATTGACAAATTGGATTCCAGCCGAACAAATGGCAGCAGCTTAATCTTCCTTCGGTCGCAAGACTTCGGAGAAAATGCGAAAAAAGTGCTTTTAGAAATATTTGATCTTTCTTGGATTTCAGGTAAATTACCAAAAATCCGGAAAAACTCCACTGATAAACCAATTCAAAAATCAAACAAAATAGCATCAAAGTATAACAATACAGACCTACTTCACTTACTGGCATTCTATGCAAAATTATGGAACTTACAACCCACCGCAGAGTTATGAACTGGCTCATGGAAAACAATAAGCTTCATTACTATCAAAATCCATATCGAGCCCATCACAGCATCAGTTAATTCTATCTGAATCAGTCAATAATAGACAATTTTGAAGAAAGACCTCATCGTAAATTATTACCAATTTTTTTAGATCTTTGAACTGTGTTTAACCCAGTATGTCATCAGAAACTGATCCACATTATCCATGGCACCGAATTCAAAGTCAATGCGCTAATAAGGATAAATTATTTTCTTACAGACAAAATATTCTCTGTAAAGTTGATGTAGTGTTCTCTGAATCACACAGGTTGTGGGCAAGAGTAATATATGGCTCAATCTCAGGTCCCCTTCTATTTGGACATTCTATTTCTATATGGACACCAGTTATCACCATATTCAACCTGACAAGAAAGCCCCATTGATGTTTGGTATTCACATAGAGGCACTGAAGTGTCGGAGGAGGCTTTTAACACAACTCTTAAGAAGCAGTTCTTGGGTAGAGGACCACAAATTGGCCATAGATTAAGACAGGAAAATTTACCGCATCGTTTCGACGAATAAAAGGCAATGTAGCACTTTCAACGTAAACACTCGATCAAGGATTCTCAGATAAAGAAGGTGGACCTTCCTAAATATTCCGGTATTTAGATCCTGAATCTCGATTTATAAAGCCTTCTGAATATACTGCCAATAAACCTCAAGGCAAATTAAATATTCTTAAAACATTATATGGCCTCATATTGCACATACATGTGAATTGCACCAATATGGGCCATATATACGAAAAATATGTGGTCCATATTGCACCAAAGCATACTGAAGTCCAAAGTCTTAAAAGCAAGTACTATTTGAATATGCTAGAACTTGAATATATCTCCCGAATTTCAATCCGTCTTCAACTTCTGACAAGCTAAAATTGGATTCCGTGAAACATAGAGCTTCAAAAATTATAACTGGTACAGTTTCTTCACACAACAATAAAAAAGCGGAACAAGAATAGGAATGCCTCTTTAGACATCAGGCATGATCTCACCAATATCAAGTTCCCGAACAAGTTCCAGTTTATGAATACATCTCCTCTATGGTTTTCAATGATTAAAAAAGGTTCCCTTAGACTCAAAACATCCGCGGTTCTCCAGCTTGACAGAGATATAAGTACAAATCCCAGATTTAACATTATTCCCTAAATTTATTTCTAGAGCCTCTCTTTCCAAGAAAACCACAGAAGAAAAAGTTTTGCTTGAACTTGTTGCAACCCAGCTAAAAAAAACACCCTTAAGGCACTTAAACAAAATGGCCTTGATGCAATAGAAAAACTCAAGCATGGTAAACTGTATCGCCTATATTGAAATATCATCATTTCAATTCAGAATATCAAATTATGCCTTTAATGTACTGTTATAATTTACAACACATTATATTCTTCTATACATATTTGAGCCTTAAAGTTTGTAAAAACAAATAGGAGAGAAAATACCATACTAATAATAATTACTTAAATTCTTTAATTTCTACCTCTGAGGAATACAGTAATTGTAAGAGAATTTCAATGAAAACACTGCAATTACTTTTCTGGTTGTAAACAATACCCCCCAAAAAATAATTCTATTGACAGGATAATTTTAATTTAAAGCTATTGAAATATACAAACTCTAAAAAAATATACAGAAATCTATGGTTCATATTTAGAAAATTTTCGAATGAAAACAAAAACGAAATTTAACTGAAGACGGTTCAGACATATCTAGTACAACAGAAACAAGTCATTTACTTTTAAATTCACTCGAATCACTAATCCGATTATTCTAAGCCCAGGGGCTTTAAATATATGATAATTTAATATTGGAAAAGTTTATACATTCTCAGATCATTAAAATATCATTATCTAAAAATAGAGGATTGAAAGCAAATTTCAGAGAATGTTATAATATTATAAATAAACTGATGTCAAATATGTTAATTCTGAGAAAAGAGCATGAGAATAACATGATTAATCATTACAAGGAAATATCCTTTCATGTTAGTGTTCTGAACAATCTTTAAATTATATATATTTCAGCTCTTATGCATCCGGTACAGAAAGAAAATAAACTCACTAATATTCTAGAAGTCTTTTATTTTAAATTTTATTTCAAATTTATTCTGAAACAAGAAATGTATGATGATAATAATTTTCTGCAGCTCTGAACAATATAAATGCTTTTAGAAAATATAAAGAAATATAACTTACCAAAGCATGTTTTAACGCCATATACCTCGAATTCAGTTTTACCGGAAGGACATCTACAATCAGCAGCTTTTTGATCATTTACGAAGCACTCTTGTGTTGGTGTGCAATTGCATTCTTTGGAGAAGTAAAAAATAATATCATTAATGAAAGGAAAAACAGTTGCGCCTTCATTGCTCAAAAGAATAATTTGGAATTCTTTATTTGATTAGTAATTTAAAGCGGATTTTTTAAAGTATAAATGTCAAGAAATAGAATTCTCATTTGCAAATTTTCTTCAAATTCGTAAATGAGCTTTTCGCTTTATCATATCAGAACCTACTAAAACATGTTTCTCTTTCAGAATAATTTCCAATAATTCGAAGATTACCCTTTATAGCTCCTGTATTTCTGATTACTTTTACCGTTGCCTGCTGTGAAGAAAAACCAGGGAGATAGTTATAATTTGGTGAGAAATTTTTTCTATTTAATTTTTAAATTTGATTGTCTTTAACTAAACGAATGAGCATGGTGTCAGCAAACCTAAAATTTGATCTTAGAGTACGTGATCAATTAATTTTTTGATAAAAATATCGTACACGGTAATAACATCAGAACGATTTGAACTAAAATTCAAAAGATTTTTTTAGTACCATTGAAAACTAGCATTTTTACTTTTGTGAGAACTACACTTATAAATGTCTGTTCTAGAATAAACTCGGAATATCAAATTATACATATAATATCCTTTATTATGTTCTTATCGATCCATTTGAACCTCAAAGTTTGTAAAAATCATTAGAAGGGAAAATATAACACTTATAATTGCTATATAAATTACCATGAATTCTTTCTCTAAAGAATACTACAATTACAAGAAAAAATGAATGAAAAATACTTGTTTTTTTCTGAATGAACACTTTAGTTCAAAATATTTTTATATGCAGAATGCTTTTAATCTAACTCATTTGAATTATACGAGGTTTCAACAGGAATTGGAAAATAAACCATATATTGAATTGCATGGTTATTAATTAGAAAAATTTCGAATGAAGACGAAAATGAAATTTATCAGAAGATATTTAAGAAATTTCAAGTACAATAGAAAAAGCCATATGCTTTTATATTCATTCGAATCACTAATCAAATAATTCTGCGGTCATGCGCTTAAAATATATAATATTTTAATATTGGAAATTTTTTTTCAATAATGAAACTCTTAAAAAAGTATTTCATTTTATAATTTCTGAGTCATTTCTGAACAATCCTTCTCTTTCAGAATGATTGCCCAAAATTCAGTGAATATATATATATATATATATATATATATATATATATATATATATATATATATATATATATATATATATATATATATATATATATATATATATATATATATATATATATATATATATTGCATTTGCCTGCTGTGTAGGTAAATATGTCTTTCTCACTAGAGGAAAGGCATTAGCATGGCATTCACCATCCACTCCATATATATAAAAAAAAATAACACTAAAATTCTAGGAGTATTTTATTTTAAATTTCATTCGAAAATACTTAGTATAAGTAATTTATGCATACAATTATTATAAAATATTAATATCCCTATATTTCCGCTAAGTTGTATAATAAAAAGACTAAAAATATATGTACTTCTTACCAACACATGTTTTAACGCCATCCACGCTAATTTCAGTTTTACCAGACAGACACCTACAATCTGCTTCTTTGAGCTCATTTAGGAAGCACTCTTGTGTTTCAGCACAATTGCATTCTGTAGGGAAAGAAGGACAAATGAGAAGTATTTCATTTTGTAATTTCTGAGTCATTTGTGAACACTCTTTCTATTTTAGAATGATTTGCAGAAATTCATTGAATATCCTAAAGTTCACTTGTATTTATCCTTTTTTCTTCTTCTTTTATTTGCATTCGAATGCTGTGTAAGTAAATCAGTGAAAAGATTACAATTTCTAAAAAAATTTTCTTTCCCGAAATTAATTGTCTTTCTAACTAGAGGAATCGCATTAGCATGGCATTCACCATCCACTCCATATATATATAAAAAGTAACAATAAAATTCTGGGAGTCTTTTATTTTAAATTTCATTCCAAAATACTTAGTGTAAATAATTTATGAATATAATAATTATAAAATATTATTATCCCTATCTTTCCGCTAAGCTGTATAATATAAAGACTAAAAATATATGTACTTCTTACCAACACATGTTTTAACGCCATCCACGCTAAATTCAGTTTTACCAGACAGACACCTACAATCTGCTTCTTTGTGCTCATTTAGGAAGCACTCTTGTGATTCAGCACAATTGCATTCTGTAGGGAAAGAAGGGCAAATGAGAAGTATTTCATTTTGTAATTTCTGAGTCATTTGTGAACAATCTTTCTCTTTCAGAATAATTTCCAGAAATTCAAATAATATCCTAAAATTCTCTTATGTTTATCCTTTTTTTTGCATTCGACAGCTGTGTAAGTAAATCAGTGAAAAGATTAATATTTCGAAAAAAAAATTTCTTTGCCGAAATAAATTGTCTTTCTAACTAGAGGAATCTCATTAGCATGGCATTCGCCATCCACTCCATATATAAAAAAGAATAACACTGAAATTCTGGGAGACTTTTATTTTAAATTTCTTTCCAAAATACTTAGTATAAGTAATTTATGAATATAATAATTATAAAATATTATTATCTCTATATTTCCGCTAAGCTGTATAATATAAAGACTAAAAATATATGTACTTCTTACCAACACATGTTTTAACGCCATCCACGCTAAATTCAGTTCTACCAGACAGACACCTACAATCTGCTTCTTTGAGCTCATTTAGGAAGCACTCTTGTGATTCAACACAATTGCATTCTGTAGGGAAAGAAGGGCAAATAAGAAGTATTACATTTTGTAATTTCTGAGTCATTAGTGAACACTCTTTCTCTTTCAGAATGATTTGCAGAAATTCATTGAATATCCTAAAGTTCTCTTATATTTATCCTTTTTTTTTGCATTAGACTGCTGTGTAAGTAAATCAGTGAAAAGATTACAATTTCGAAAAAAAATTTTCTTTGCCGAAATAAATTGTCTTTCTAACTAGAGGAATCTCATTAGCATGGCATTCACCATCCACTCCATATATATAAAAAAATAACACTAAAATTCTGGGAGTCTTTTATTTTAAATTTCATTCCAAAATACTTAGTGTAAATAATTTATGAATATAATAATTATAAAATATTATTATCCCTATATTTCCGCTAAGCTGTATAATATAAAGACTAAAAATATATGTACTTCTTACCAACACATGTTTTAACGCCATCCACGCTAAATTCAGTTTTACCAGACAGACACCTACAATCTGCTTCTTTGTGCTCATTTAGGAAGCACTCTTGTGATTCAGCACAATTGCATTCTGTAGGGAAAGAAGGGCAAATGAGAAGTATTTCATTTTGTAATTTCTGAGTCATTTGTGAAAAGTCTTTCTATATCAGAATGATTTGCAGAAATTCATTGAATATCCTAGAGTTCTCTTATATTTCCCTTTTTTCTTCTTCTTTTATTTGCATTCGACTGCTGTGTAAGTAAATCAGTGAAAAGATTACAATTTCGAAAAAAAATTTTCTTTCCCGAAATTAATTGTCTTTCTAACTAGAGGAATGGCATTAGCATGGCATTCGCCATCCACTCCATATATAAAAAAATAACACAAAAATTCTGGGAGACTTTGATTTTAAAATTCATTTCAAAATACTTAGTATAAGTAATTTATGAATATAATAATTATAAAATATTAATATCCCTATATTTCCGCTAAGCTGTATAATATAAAGACTAAAAATATAAGTACTTCTAACCAACACATGTTTTAACGCCATCCACGCTAAATTGAGTTTTACCAGACAGACACCTACAATCTGCTTCTTTGTGCTCATTTAGGAAGCACTCTTGTGATTCAGCACAATTGCATTCTGTAGGGAAAGAAGGGCAAATGAGAAGTATTTCATTTTGTAATTTCTGAGTCATTTGTGAACAGTCTTTCTATTTCAGAATGATTTGCAGAAATTCATTGAATATCCTAGAGTTCTCTTATATTTCTCTTTTTTTTTTCTTCTTTTATTTGCATTCGACTGCTGTGTAAGTAATACAGTGAAAAGATTACAATTTCGAAAAAAATTTTTCTTTCCCGTAATTAATTGTCTTTCTAACTAGAGGAATGGCATTAGCATGGCATTCGCCATCCACTCCAAATATAAAAAAAATAACACTAAAATTCTGTTAGACTTTTATTTTAAAATTCATTCCAAAATACTTAGTATAAGTAATTTATGAATATAATAATTATAAAATATTAATATCCCTATATTTCCGCTAAGCTGTATAATATAAAGACTAAAAATATAAGTACTTCTAACCAACACATGTTTTAACGCCATCCAGGCTAAATTCAGTTTTACCAGACAGACACCTACAATCTGCTTCTTTGTGCTCATTTAGGAAGCACTCTTGTGATTCAGCACAATTGCATTCTGTAGGGAAACAAGGGCAAATGAGAAGTATTTCATTTTGTAATTTCTGAGTCATTTGTGAACAGTCTTTCTCTTTCAGAATGATTTGCAGAAATTCATTGAATATCCTAAAGTTCACTTATATTTATCCTTTTCTCTTCTTCTTTTATTTGCATTCGACTGCTGTGTAAGTAAATCAGTGAAAAGATTACAATTTCTAAAAAAAATTTCTTTCCCGAAATTAATTGTTTTTCTAACTAGAGGAATGGCATTAGCATAGCATTCGCCATCCACTCCAAAAATAAAAAAAATAACACTAAAATTCGGGGAGACTTTTATTTTAAAATTCATTCCAAAATACTTAGTATAAGTAATTTATGAATATAATAATTATAAAATATTAATATCCCTATATTTCCGCTAAGCTGTATAATATAAAGTCTAAAAATATAAGTACTTCTAACCAACACATGTTTTAACGCCATCCACGCTAAATTCAGTTTTACCAGACAGACACCTACAGTCTGCTTCTTTGTGCTCATTTAGGAAGCACTCTTGTGTTTCAGCACAATTGCATTCTGTAGGGAAAGAAGGGCAAATGAGAAGTATTTCATTTTGTAATTTCTGAGTCATTTGTGAACATCTTTCTCTTTCAGAATAATTTCCAGAAATTCAAATATATACAAAAATTCTCTTATGTTTATCCTTTTTTTTTCATTCGACAGCTGTGTAAGTAAATCAGTGAAAAGATTACAATTTCGAAAAAAAATTTTCTTCCCCGAAATTAATTGTCTTTCTAACTAGAGGAATCGAATTAGCATGGCATTCACCATCCACTCCATATATATAAAAAAATAACACTAAAATTCTGGGAGTCTTTTATTTTAAATTTCATTCCAAAATACTTAGTGTAAATAATTTATGATAATAATAATTATAAAATATTATTATCCCTATATTTCCGCTAAGCTGTATAATATAAAGACTAAAAATATATGTACTTCTTACCAACACATGTTTTAACGCCATCCACCCTAAATTCAGTTTTACCAGACAGACACCTACAATCTGCTTCTTTGTGCTCATTTAGGAAGCACTCTTGTGATTCAGCACAATTGCATTCTGTAGGGAAAGAAGGGCAAATGAGAAGTATTTCATTTTGTAATTTCTGAGTCATTTGTGAACAGTCTTTCTATTTCAGAATGATTTGCAGAAATTCATTGAATATCCTAGAGTTCTCTTATATTTACTTTTTTTTTCTTCTTTTATTTGCATTCGACTGCTGTGTAAGTAAATCAGTGAAAAGATTACAATTTCGAAAAAAAATTTTCTTTCCCGTAATTAATTGTCTTTCTAACTAGAGGAATGGCATTAGCATGGCATTCGCCATCCACTCCAAATATAAAAAAAATAACACTAAAATTCTGGGAGACTTTTATTTTAAAATTCATTCCAAAATACTTAGTATAAGTAATTTATGAATATAATAATTATAAAATATTAATATCCCTATATTTCCGCTAAGCTGTATAATATAAAGACTAAAAATATAAGTACTTCTAACCAACACATGTTTTAACGCCATCCAGGCTAAATTCAGTTTTACCAGACAGACACCTACAGTCTGCTTCTTTGTGCTCATTTAGGAAGCACTCTTGTGTTTCAGCACAATTGCATTCTGAAGGGAAAGAAGGGCAAATGAGAAATATTTCATTTTGTAATTTCTGAGTCATTTGTGAACAGTCTTTCTATTTTAGAATGATTTGCAGAAATTCATTGAATATCCTAAAGTTTACTTATATTTATCCTTTTTTCTTCTTCTTTTATTTGCATTCGACTGCTGTGTAAGAAAATCAGTGAAAAGATTACAATTTCTAAAAAAATTTTCTTTCCCGAAATTAATTGTCTCTCTAACTAGAGGAATCGCATTAGCATGGCATTCACCATCCACTCCATATATATAAAAAAAATAACATTAAAATTCTGGGAGTCTTTTATTTTAAATTTCATTCCAAAATACTTAGTGTAAATAATTTATGATAATAATAATTATAAAATATTATTATCCCTATATTTCCGCTAAGCTGTATAATATAAAGACTAAAAATATATGTACTTCTTACCAACACATGTTTTAACGCCATCCACGCTAAATTCAGTTTTACCAGACAGACACCTACAATCTGCTTCTTTGTGCTCATTTAGGAAGCACTCTTGTGATTCAGCACAATTGCATTCTGTAGGGAAAGAAGGGCAAATGAGAAGTATTTCATTTTGTAATTTCTGAGTCATTTGTGAACAGTCTTTCTATTTTAGAATGATTTCCAGAAATTCATTGAATATCCTAAAGTTCACTTATATTTATCCTTTTTTCTTCTTCTTTTATTTGCATTCGATGGCTGTGTAAGTAAATCAGTGAAAAGATTACAATTTCTAAAAAAAATTTCTTTCCAGAAATTAATTGTCTTTCTAACTAGAGGAATCGCATTAGCATGGCATTCACCATCCACTCCATATATAAAAAAAAATAACACTAAAATTCTGTTAGACTTTTATTTTAAAATTCATTCCAAAATACTTAGTATAAGTAATTTATGAATATAATAATTATAAAATATTAATATCCCTATATTTCCGCTAAGCTGTATAATATAAAGACTAAAAATATAAGTACTTCTAACCAACACATGTTTTAACGCCATCCAGGCTAAATTCAGTTTTACCAGACAGACACCTACAGTCTGCTTCTTTGTGCTCATTTAGGAAGCACTCTTGTGTTTCAGCACAATTGCATTCTGTAGGGAAAGAAGGGCAAATGAGAAGTATTTCATTTTGTAATTTCTGAGTCATTTGTGAACAGTCTTTCTATTTTAGAATGATTTGCAGAAATTCATTGAATATCCTAAAGTTTACTTATATTTATCCTTTTTTCTTCTTCTTTTATTTGCATTCGACTGCTGTGTAAGAAAATCAGTGAAAAGATTACAATTTCGAAAAAAAGTTTCTTTCCCGAAATTAATTGTCTCTCTAACTAGAGGAATCGCATTAGCATGGCATTCACCATCCACTCCATATATATAAAAAAAATAACACTAAAATTCTGGGAGTCTTTTATTTTAAATTTCATTCCAAAATACTTAGTGTAAATAATTTATGATAATAATAATTATAAAATATTATTATCCCTATATTTCCGCTAAGCTGTATAATATAAAGACTAAAAATATATGTACTTCTTACCAACACATGTTTTAACGCCATCCACGCTAAATTCAGTTTTACCAGACAGACACCTACAATCTGCTTCGTTGTGCTCATTTAGGAAGCACTCTTGTGATTCAGCACAATTGCATTCTGTAGGGAAACAAGGGCAAATGAGAAGTATTTCATTTTGTAATTTCTGAGTCATTTGTGAACAGTCTTTCTCTTTCAGAATGATTTGCAGAAATTCATTGAATATCCTAAAGTTCACTTATATTTATCCTTTTCTCTTCTTCTTTTATTTGCATTCGACTGCTGTGTAAGTAAATCAGTGAAAAGATTACAATTTCTAAAAAAAATTTCTTTCCCGAAATTAATTGTCTTTCTAACTAGAGGAATGGCATTAGCATAGCATTCGCCATCCACTCCAAAAATAAAAAAAATAACACTAAAATTCGGGGAGACTTTTATTTTAAAATTCTTTCCAAAATACTTAGTATAAGTAATTTATGAATATAATAATTATAAAATATTAATATCCCTATATTTCCGCTAAGCTGTATAATATAAAGTCTAAAAATATAAGTACTTCTAACCAACACATGTTTTAACGCCATCCACGCTAAATTCAGTTTTACCAGACAGACACCTACAGTCTGCTTCTTTGTGCTCATTTAGGAAGCACTCTTGTGTTTCAGCACAATTGCATTCTGTAGGGAAAGAAGGGCAAATGAGAAGTATTTCATTTTGTAATTTCTGAGTCATTTGTGAACATCTTTCTCTTTCAGAATAATTTCCAGAAATTCAAATATATACAAAAATTCTCTTATGTTTATCCTTTTTTTTTCATTCGACAGCTGTGTAAGTAAATCAGTGAAAAGATTACAATTTCGAAAAAAAATTTTCTTCCCCGAAATTAATTGTCTTTCTAACTAGAGGAATCGAATTAGCATGGCATTCACCATCCACTCCATATATATATAAAAAATAACACTAAAATTCTGGGAGTCTTTTATTTTAAATTTCATTCCAAAATACTTAGTGTAAATAATTTATGAATATAATAATTATAAAATATTATTATCCCTATATTTCCGCTAAGCTGTATAATATAAAGACTAAAAATATATGTACTTCTTACCAACACATGTTTTAACGCCATCCACGCTAAATTCAGTTTTACCAGACAGACACCTACAATCTGCTTCTTTGTGCTCATTTAGGAAGCACTCTTGTGATTTAGCACAATTGCATTCTGTAGGGAAAGAAGGGCAAATGAGAAGTATTTCATTTTGTAATTTCTGAGTCATTTGTGAACACTGTTTCTCTTTCAGAATGATTTGCAGAAATTCATTGAATATCCTAGAGTTCTCTTATATTTCCATTTTTTTTCTTCTTTTATTTGCATTCGACTGCTGTGTAAGTAAATCAGTGAAAAGATTACAATTTCGAAAAAAAATTTTCTTTCCCGTAATTAATTGTCTTTCTAACTAGAGGAATGGCATTAGCATGGCATTCGCCATCCACTCCAAATATAAAAAAAATAACACTAAAATTCTGGGAGACTTTTATTTTAAAATTCATTCCAAAATACTTAGTATAAGTAATTTATGAATATAATAATTATAAAATATTAATATCCCTATATTTCCGCTAAGCTGTATAATATAAAGACTAAAAATATAAGTACTTCTAACCAACACATGTTTTAACGCCATCCACGCTAAATTCAGTTTTACCAGACAGACACCTACAGTCTGCTTCTTTGTGCTCATTTAGGAAGCACTCTTGTGTTTCAGCACAATTGCATTCTGAAGGGAAAGAAGGGCAAATGAGAAATATTTCATTTTGTAATTTCTGAGTCATTTGTGAACAGTCTTTCTATTTTAGAATGATTTGCAGAAATTCATTGAATATCCTAAAGTTCACTTATATTTATCCTTTTCTCTTCTTCTTTTATTTGCATTCGACTGCTGTGTAAGTAAATCAGTGAAAAGATTACAATTTCTAAAAAAAATTTCTTTCCCGAAATTAATTGTCTTTCTAACTAGAGGAATGGCATTAGCATAGCATTCGCCATCCACTCCAAAAATAAAAAAAATAACACTAAAATTCGGGGAGACTTTTATTTTAAAATTCATTCCAAAATACTTAGTATAAGTAATTTATGAATATAATAATTATAAAATATTAATATCCCTATATTTCCGCTAAGCTGTATAATATAAAGTCTAAAAATATAAGTACTTCTAACCAACACATGTTTTAACGCCATCCACGCTAAATTCAGTTTTACCAGACAGACACCTACAGTCTGCTTCTTTGTGCTCATTTAGGAAGCACTCTTGTGTTTCAGCACAATTGCATTCTGTAGGGAAAGAAGGGCAAATGAGAAGTATTTCATTTTGTAATTTCTGAGTCATTTGTGAACATCTTTCTCTTTCAGAATAATTTCCAGAAATTCAAATATATACAAAAATTCTCTTATGTTTATCCTTTTTTTTTCATTCGACAGCTGTGTAAGTAAATCAGTGAAAAGATTACAATTTCGAAAAAAAATTTTCTTCCCCGAAATTAATTGTCTTTCTAACTAGAGGAATCGAATTAGCATGGCATTCACCATCCACTCCATATATATATAAAAAATAACACTAAAATTCTGGGAGTCTTTTATTTTAAATTTCATTCCAAAATACTTAGTGTAAATAATTTATGAATATAATAATTATAAAATATTATTATCCCTATATTTCCGCTAAGCTGTATAATATAAAGACTAAAAATATATGTACTTCTTACCAACACATGTTTTAACGCCATCCACGCTAAATTCAGTTTTACCAGACAGACACCTACAATCTGCTTCTTTGTGCTCATTTAGGAAGCACTCTTGTGATTTAGCACAATTGCATTCTGTAGGGAAAGAAGGGCAAATGAGAAGTATTTCATTTTGTAATTTCTGAGTCATTTGTGAACACTGTTTCTCTTTCAGAATGATTTGCAGAAATTCATTGAATATCCTAGAGTTCTCTTATATTTCCATTTTTTTTCTTCTTTTATTTGCATTCGACTGCTGTGTAAGTAAATCAGTGAAAAGATTACAATTTCGAAAAAAAATTTTCTTTCCCGTAATTAATTGTCTTTCTAACTAGAGGAATGGCATTAGCATGGCATTCGCCATCCACTCCAAATATAAAAAAAATAACACTAAAATTCTGGGAGACTTTTATTTTAAAATTCATTCCAAAATACTTAGTATAAGTAATTTATGAATATAATAATTATAAAATATTAATATCCCTATATTTCCGCTAAGCTGTATAATATAAAGACTAAAAATATAAGTACTTCTAACCAACACATGTTTTAACGCCATCCACGCTAAATTCAGTTTTACCAGACAGACACCTACAGTCTGCTTCTTTGTGCTCATTTAGGAAGCACTCTTGTGTTTCAGCACAATTGCATTCTGAAGGGAAAGAAGGGCAAATGAGAAATATTTCATTTTGTAATTTCTGAGTCATTTGTGAACAGTCTTTCTATTTTAGAATGATTTGCAGAAATTCATTGAATATCCTAAAGTTTACTTATATTTATCCTTTTTTCTTCTTCTTTTATTTGCATTCGACTGCTGTGTAAGAAAATCAGTGAAAAGATTACAATTTCTAAAAAAATTTTCTTTCCCGAAATTAATTGTCTCTCTAACTAGAGGAATCGCATTAGCATGGCATTCACCATCCACTCCATATATATAAAAAAAATAACATTAAATTTCTGGGAGTCTTTTATTTTAAATTTCATTCCAAAATACTTAGTGTAAATAATTTATGATAATAATAATTATAAAATATTATTATCCCTATATTTCCGCTAAGCTGTATAATATAAAGACTAAAAATATATGTACTTCTTACCAACACATATTTTAACGCCATCCACGCTAAATTCAGTTTTACCAGACAGACACCTACAATCTGCTTCTTTGTGCTCATTTAGGAAGCACTCTTGTGATTCAGCACAATTGCATTCTGTAGGGAAAGAAGGGCAAATGAGAAGTATTTCATTTTGTAATTTCTGAGTCATTTGTGAACAGTCTTTCTATTTTAGAATGATTTCCAGAAATTCATTGAATATCCTAAAGTTCACTTATATTTATCCTTTTTTCTTCTTCTTTTATTTGCATTCGATGGCTGTGTAAGTAAATCAGTGAAAAGATTACAATTTCTAAAAAAAATTTCTTTCCCGAAATTAATTGTCTTTCTAACTAGAGGAATCGCATTAGCATGGCATTCACCATCCACTCCATATATAAAAAAAAATAACACTAAAATTCTGGGAGTCTTTTATTTTAAATTTCATTCCAAAATACTTAGTGTAAATAATTTATGTATATAATAATTATAAAATATTATTATCCCTATATTTCCGCTAAGCTGTATAATATAAAGACTAAAAATATATGTACTTCTTACCAACACATGTTTTAACGCCATCCACGCTAAATTCAGTTTTACCAGACAGACACCTACAATCTGCTTCTTTGTGCTCATTTAGGAAGCACTCTTGTGATTCAGCACAATTGCATTCTGTAGGGAAAGAAGGGCAAATGAGAAGTATTTCATTTTGTAATTTCTGAGTCATTTGTGAACAGTCTTTCTATTATAGAATGATTTGCAGAAATTCATTGAATATGCTAGAGTTCTCTTATATTTCTATTTTTTTTTTTTTTTGGTTTGCATTCGACTGCTTTGTAACTAAATCAGTGAAAATATTACAATTTCGAAAAAAAAAATTTCTTTGCCGAAATGAATTGTCTTTCTAACTTGAGGAATTTCATTAGCATGGCATTCGCCATCCACTCCATATATAAAAAAGAATAACACTGAAATTCTGGGAGACTTTTATTTTAAATTTCATTCCAAAATACTTAGTATAAGTAATTTATGAATATAATAATTATAAAATATTATTATCCCTATATTTCCGCTAAGCTGTATAATATAGAGACTAAAAATATATGTACTTCTTACCAACACATGTTTTAACGCCATCCACGCTAAATTCAGTTTTACCAGACAGACACCTACAGTCTGCTTCTTTGTGCTCATTTAGGAAGCACTCTTGTGTTTCAGCACAATTACATTCTGTAGGGAAACAAGGACAAATGAGAAGTATTTCATTTTGTAATTTCTGAGTCATTTGTGAACAGTCTTTCTCTTTCAGAATGATTTGCAGAAATTCATTGATTATCCTAGAGTTCTCTTATATTTCTATTTTTTTTTTCATTCGACTGCTTTGTAAGTAAATCAGTGAAAATATTACAATTTCGAAAAAAAATTTCTTTGCCGAAATTAAATGTCTTTCTAACTAGAGAAATGGCAATAGCATTTAATTCGCCATCCACTCCATATATAAAAAAAGAATAACACTAAAATTCTGGGAGTCTTTTATTTTGAATTTCATTCCAAAATACTTAGTATAAATAATTTATGAATATAACAACTATAAAATATTAATATCCATATATTTCCGCTAAGCTGTATAATATAAAGACTAAAAATATATGTACTTCTTACCAACACATGTTTTAACGCCATCCACGCTAAATTCAGTTTTACCAGACAGACACCTACAGTCTGCTTCTTTGTGCTCATTTAGGAAGCACTCTTGTGTTTCAGCACAATTGCATTCTGTAGGGAAACAAGGACAAATGAGAAGTATTTCATTTTGTAATTTCTGAGTCATTTATGAACAGTCTTTCTCTTTCAGAATGATTTGCAGAAATTCATTGAATATCCTAGAGTTCTCTTATATTTCTATTTTTTTTTCATTCGACTGCTTTGTAAGTAAATCAGTGAAAATATTACAATTTCGAAAAAAAATTTCTTTGCCGAAATTAAATGTCTTTCTAACTAGAGAAATGGCAATAGCATTTAATTCGCCATCCACTCCATATATAAAAAAAAGAATAACACTAAAATTCTGGGAGTCTTTTATTTTGAATTTCATTCCAAAATACTTAGTATAAATAATTTATGAATATAACAACTATAAAATATTAATATCCATATATTTCCGCTAAGCTGTATAATATAAAGACTAAAAATATATGTACTTCTTACCAACACATGTTTTAACGCCATCCACGCTAAATTCAGTTTTACCAGACAGACACCTACAGTCTGCTTCTTTGTGCTCATTTAGGAAGCACTCTTGTGTTTCAGCACAATTGCATTCTGTAGGGAAACAAGGACAAATGAGAAGTATTTCATTTTGTAATTTCTGAGTCATTTGTGAACAGTCTTTCTCTTTCAGAATGATTTGCAGAAATTCATTGAATATGCTAGAGTTCTCTTATATTTCCATTTTTTTTTTGGTTTGCATTCGACTGCTTTGTAACTAAATCAGTGAAAACATTACAATTTCGAAAAAAATTTTCTTTGCCGAAATGAATTGTCTTTCTAACTTGAGGAATCTCATTAGCATGGCATTCGCCATCCACTCTATATATAAAAAAGAATAACACTAAAATTCTGGGAGTCTTTTATTTTGAATTTCATTCCAAAATACTTAGTATAAATAATTTATGAATATAACAATTATAAAATATTAATATCCCTATATTTCCGCTAAGCTGTATAATATAAAGACTAAAAATATATGTACTTCTTACCAACACATGTTTTAACGCCATCCACGCTAAATTCAGTTTTACCAGACAGACACCTACAGTCTGCTTCTTTGAGCTCATTTAGGAAGCACTCTTGTGATTCAGCACAATTGCATTCTGTAGGGAAAGAAGGGCAAATGAGAAGTATTTCATTTTGTAATTTCTGAGTCATTTGTGAACATCTTTCTCTTTCAGAATAATTTCCAGAAATTCGAATATTATCCTAAAATTCTCTTATGTTTATCCTTTTTTTTTTTGCATTAGACTGCTTTGTAAGTAAATCAGTGAAAATATTACAATTTCGAAAAATATTTCTTTGCCGAAATTAAATGTCTTTCTAACTAGAGAAATGGCAATAGCATTTAATTCGCCATCCACTCCATATATAAAAAAAGAATAACACTAAAATTCTAGGAGTCTTTTATTTTAAATTTCATTCCAAAATACTTAGTATAAGTAATTTATGAATGTAATAATTACAAAATATTAATATCCTAATTTTCCGCCAAGCAGAAAAATATAAAGGCTAAAAATATATATACGGCTCACCAATACATGTTTTAACGCCATCCACGTTGAATTCAGTTTCACCAGACGGACACCTGCAATCTGCTTCTCCGTGCCCTTCTAGGATGCACTCTTGTTTTTCAGCACAATTGCATTCTGTAGGGAAATAAGGACAAATGAGTCTTATTCATGACAAACAAAAATTACAACTGTTGAAATCAACTTTCGAAAAAATTAAATAATTTGGAATTTTTTACTACACTAGTAATATAAGCGGATCCTTCGCTGCGTAAATTTCAGAGAAATTGAATACATTATTGCAAATTTTCTTTGAAACTTTTAAAGAAGTATATCTTTTTGTAATTTCTGAGTCATTTCTCTTTCTCTTTCAGAATGATTTCCAGAAATTCAGTGAATATTCCGGAGTACTCTGATATTTCAATTTTCTTTCTGTAGTTAAATGTGTGAAAATATTACAATTTTGAAAAAAAATTTCTTTGTTGAAATTTATTGTTCTTCTAAGTAGAGGATTGGCATTAGAACGGCAATCCACAAAGTTTTGTTTGTTTGTAGAGTACGTAATAGATTTTTTTTTCATCTATATAATGTTTAGCAGCAAGTCGTCAAAAATCTATCTTTTTTCTATATTTTTTTCTTCTTTTAATAAAAATAAATTGCATAGAAATGCCATTAGAAGTACTAGAAATAAAAGTAAAATTATTTCTTTAGAATCATCGGAAACCGTAATTCATACTTTTGTGAAATTACATTAATAAATATCTGTTGTAGACTGAACTCGGAGTATCAAATTATGCATATAGAATTTTATTATAATTTCAAAGGAATTATATACGAATCGATACATTTGAGCCTCAAAGTTTCTGAAAACAATAAGATGGAAAAATATTAAATTTTTTAAAATTTTTTTATTGGTTATGTTATTTCTCAAAACCAAGGAACAGTCTTATATGATAATTTTTCTTATTTTATAAGGAAATAATCATTCCTGTTGGTGTTGAGAAAAATCTTTAATTTATATTTCATTTTTTCACTCTTATAAATCCACTCCATATAAAAAAAGAGTATCACTAAAATTCCAGAAGTCTTTTATTTTAATTTTCATTCCAAAAAACCTAGTATAAGTTTTTTTATGAATGTAATAATTATAACAAATTAATATCCTATCTTTCCGCTAAGCTGTATAATATAAAGACTAAAAATATATGTACTTCTTACCAACACATGTTTTAACGCCATCAACGTTGAATTCAGTTTTACCAGACGGACACCTACAATCTGCTTCTTTTTGCTCATTTATGATGCATTCTTGTGTTTCAGCACAATTGCATTCTGTAGGAAAATAAGGACAAATGAGTCTTATTCATGACAATGAAAAATTACACCAGTCAAATACAACTTTAAAAAATTTAAATAATTTGGAATTTTTAACTACACTAGTAATATTATCGGATGTTTGCTGCATAAATTTCAGGGAAATTGAATACATTTATTGAAAATTTTCTTTGAAATTCTTAAACACGTATTTCATTTTATAATTTCTGATTCGATTCTGAACTATCTTTCTCTTTCCAGAAATCCAGAAATGATTTCCAGAAATCCAGTGAATGTCCCTGAGTTCTCTTATATTTTCAATTTTATTTCTGTAGTTAAACCAGTGAAAGCATTACAATTTTGAAAAAAAATTTTCTTTGCTGAAATTACATGTCCTTCTATCTAGAGGAATGGTATTAGAACGGCAAGTCACAAAGTAATGTTTGTTTATAGAGTGCGCAATCGATTTTTTTTCATCTATAAAATGTTTACCAGCGAGTCGTGGAAATTCTTTCTTTTTTCTATATTTTTTCCTTCTTTTGTTAAAAATATCATGCACAAAAATGCCGATAGAAAGACTTGAAATAAAAGTAAAAATATTTCTTTAGAATCATCGGAAACCGCAATTCATACTTTTGTGAAATTACATTTATAAATATCTGTTGTAGACTGAACTCGGAGTATCAACTTATGCATATAATATTTTATTATAATTTCAAAGAAATTACATACGAATCGATGCATTTGAGCCTCAAAGTTTCTGAAAACAATAAGATGGAAAAATATTAAATTTTTTAAAATTATTTTATTTGTTATGTTAATTCTGAAAACCCAGGATCAGTCTAATATGATAATTTATCTTATTTTATAAGAAAATAACCATTCTGGTTGGTTTTTAGAAAAATCTTTAATTTATATTTCTTTTTTCGCTCTTATAAATCCACTCCATATAAAGAAAGAATATCACTAAAATTCTAGGAGTCTTTTATTTTAAATTTCAGAATTTCCAGAAATTCATTGAATATCCTAGAGTTCTCTTATATATATATATTTTTTTTTGCATTCGACTGCTGTGTAAGTAAATGAGTGAAAATAATAAAATTTCGAAAAAATTTTCTTTGCCGAAATTAAATGTCTTTCTAACTAGAGGAATGGCATTAGTATGGAATTCGCCATCCACTCCATATATAAAAAAAGAATAACACTAAAATTCTGGGAGTCTTTGATTTTAAATTTCATTCCAAAATACTTAGTATAAGTAATTTATGAATATAATAATTATAAAATATTAATATATTAATTTTCCGCCAAGCAGAAAAATATAAAGGCTAAAAATACATATATGGCTCACCAAGACATGTTTTAACACCATCCACGTTGAATTCAGTTTCACCAGACGGACACCTGCAATCTGCTTCTCCGTGCCCTTTTAGGAAGCACACTTGTGTTTCAGCACAATTGCATTCTGTAGGGAAATAAGGACAAATGAGTCTTATTCATGACAATGAAAAATTTCACCAGTCAAATTCAACTTTAAAAAAATTAAATAATTTGGAATTTTTAACTACACTAGTAATATTATCGGATGTTTGCTGCATAAATTTCAGGGAAATTGAATATATTTATTGAGAATTTCCTTTGAAATTGTTAAAGAAGTACTTGACTTGAAATTTTCTTTGAAATTCTTCAAGACGTATTTCATTTTATAATTTTTGAGCCGTTTCTGAACAATCTTTCACTTTCAGAATTATTTCCAGAAATTCAGTGAATATCCCAGAGTTCTCTGATATTTCAATTTTCTTTCTGTAGTTAAATCAGTGAAAACATTACAATTTTAAAAAACATTTTCCTTACTGAAATTACTTGTCCTTCTAATTAGAGGAATGGCATTACTATGGTATTCCTCAAAGTAAGGTTTCTTCAGAGAGTAATTAATCGATCTTTTTTTCATCTATAAAATGTTTACCAGGCAGTCGTGAAAAATTTTTCTTTCTTCTATAATTTTTCTTCTTTTGATATAAATATCATGCACAGAAATGCCGATAGAAAGACTTTAAATAAAAGTAAAACGATTTCTCTTGAATCAGAGGAAACTGGCATTCATACTTTTGTGAAATTACATTTATAAATATCTGTTTTAGATTGAACTGGGAGTATGAAATTATTCATATAATATTTTATTATAAATTCCAATGAATTATATACGAAAGATACATTTGAGCCTAAAAGTTTCTGAAAACAATAAGTTGGAAAAATATTAAAATTTAATGAATTATTTAATTTGTTATGTTAATTGTGAAAACCGAGGATGAGTCTAATATGATAATTTTTCTTATTTTATAAGAAATTTACATATTTTATAAGAAATTGTTGGTGTTGAGAAATTTTTTTAATTTATATGTCTTTTTTTCGCTCTTATAAATCCACTCCATATAAAAAAAAGATTATCACTAAAATTCTAAGAGTCTTTCATTTTAAATTTCATTTCCAAAAAATTAGTATAAGTAATTTATGAATATAATAATTATAAAATATTAATATCCTCATTTTCCGCTAAGCTGTATAATATAAAGACTAAAAATATAAGTACTTCTAACCAACACATGTTTGAACGCCATCCACGTTGAATTCAGTTTCCCAAGACGGACACCTACAATCCGCTTCTCCGTGCTCATTTAGGAAGCACTCTTGTGTTTCAGCACAATTGCATTCTGTAGGGAAATAAGGACAAATGAGTCTTATTCAGGGCAAACAAAAATTACATCATTTAAATTCATCTTTCGAAAAATTATATAATTTGGAATTTTTTTACTACACTAGTAATATAATCGGATGTTTTGCTGCATAAATTTCAGGGAAATTGGATATATTTATTCAGAATTTCCTTTGAAATTTTTAAAGAAGTACTTGACTTTATAATTTCTGAGCCATTTCTGAACAATCTTTCTTATTCAGAATGATTTCCAGAAATTCAGTGAATATCCTTGAGTTTTCCTTTATTTCAATTTTCTTTCAATCTTTTTTTGTAGTTAAATCCGTGAAGAGATTACAATTTCTAAAAAAAATTTATTTGCTGAAATTTATTGTCCTTCTAACTGTTGGAATGGCATTAGCATGGAATTCGTCAAAGTAAGGTTTCTTCATAGAGTACGTAATCGATTTTTTTCGTCTATAAAATGTTTACCAGCGAGTCGTGAAAAATCTTGCTTTCTTCTATATTTTTTTCTTCTTTTGATAAAAATATCATGCACAGAAATGCCGATAGAAAAACTTGAAATAAAAATAAAACGATTTCTCTAGAATCAGAGGAAACTGGCATTCATACTTTTGTGAAATTACATTTATAAATATCTGTTGTAGACTGAACTCGGAGTATCAAATTATGCATATAGAATTTTATTATAATTTCTAACGAATAATGTACAAATTGATACATTTGAGTCTCAAAGTTTCGGAAAACAATAAAATGGAAAAATTTGAAACTTTTATGAACTATGTTATTCGTCATGTTAATTCTGAAAACCCAGGATGAGTTTAATATGACAATTTTTCTTATGTTATAATGAAAATGTATAATATAAAGTCTAAAAACATATGTATGGCTCAACCAACACATGTTTTAACGTCATCCACGTTGAATTCAGTTTGAGACGGACGTGACGGACCGTTACATTGATATCAATCTTCTTCAAACCTTGAATTTTTATCTACATACTGTATGATCATATATTTTAAAAATAAAATTTTTGTAATGGCAGTTTAAATTATGCGCATATACAAAAACGTTCAGCATAATACAAATTTTGTCATTTTCAAAACCTTTACTGAGTACTTAAGGACGCACTTTTCATGCTTACCTTCCAGGATGTCACAACAAAGAGCATAGTTGCAATTATTATTGTCTTTACAGGATTTTACATAGAGTAACTCGAGATGGTGTTTGAAATATTTAATATGTGCAAATTCCTGAACTGTTTTCTTTAATATACTCTTTTCTCTGTCATAAGTAACTAATTACAAAATACACTACATATATCACAGCAGATGACAGAAAAATTTTCTGTTACTTTTCTTGCTATTTTAACTACATATATTTGAATTTTTTTTCCAAAATATGCATGTGCGCATTATTTATCGCAAAATATGCGATAAAATGAACAAATATTTTTAATATTTATGTATAAAAATATATTATGACAGTGAATTAAATGATTCTACATTTTGAATATTTGACAAAAAAATTAATATTTCTAGATCCGTAATATTATTAAATTCGTGTAATTTTTTTCCGTTACATACATATTAACATTGTTTATAATATTTTTAAATGTTTTAATGATTTCAAGTACACTCCCAATAGACTGGTATATGCTGTCTCATCACATCCGTATCCTTTCTATATGCCCTACGTAACATGACGTGATAATTAAGTGAAATATAAAGAAAATAATTAACACAATATACAATACATGAGTTATAATACAAACTTAATTAAATAACGCACTGGTAAGAAAAACATAACAGAGATTTCAGTAACACCAATATGAGCTATAGCAACATCAATATCAGCTATAGTAACAATAATAGCAGCAAGGCAATTTCAGAAGCATACACAAACTCAGCTCCTTCTTGAAGAGCAAGTTTCAAACTTCCTGAGAATATGTGTGTGAAACTTATTATTTATCTCATAGTTCAATTTCATTCCCACATGCTTTCAAATCAGAGCTATTCTAATATATGAAAGAATTTTTGAAATTTTTTTAAAAACAAATTAGACAAAATAACCGAATTTTAATACTTTTTGGACAGCTAAAGTTTTTACTTGCTTTAGATGGGATTTTATATTGCAAACCAAATTCTACAGTAACCAACTTTTCCACGTACATGTACCGTGTACCACCGTGATTTTAATTTTTCCCATTTCAGACTGTTGAACATCATGAGCTATAGAACAGAACGCCGTCTCATACCCCAGTATCCGTGACCATTCTGGTCACTGAACGGTTTGGTAGGCATGTTACGGGAATTTTATTTAATTAACAAAATATTTACAGTAGGAAAATGAAACAAAAATAACTATTTACAAAATTTACAATTATATAAGAAATTATATTATGATGAGACCGTTTACATAATTTTTCAACTTAGAAATATAATTTGTAGTAATTAGCTTAGAAATATAATGCAGATTGTGAGATAAAATTTGTAAAAATATACATATAATCTGTGTTCACATTTTTTATGTTATAGTAGATCAGGATGCAGTTAAAAAAAATCAGATGGAAAATGATTTGAGAAATGGAAATGAAGACAATCTCTGTTTGATTGAAATGTGTGACAGGAGACTGCAGGGCTTGTTTTTTCCCTTAGTCTTTTTTGGTATGAGACTTGATGTTGAGTGCTATGGAGGCGAGAATAGGTCTCTATTTCCACTTATAAATTTAATTATACTGTGGATTTTTTGTCTGGAAAGGAAGTTGCCGGCGACTCTTTTCAGCCATTCCTGTTCATGGCTTGGTGATGGTTTTTTCATATGCCAGGAGATTGTAAGGATGCATTCCGTAGCATAATGAAGTGCGGTGCCTATCCCACCACAACTGCACTGGTCACTCTCAGACAGGTTGAACCTTTTGAGGTAGGCAGGAAAAGGGCCGTGTTCTGAGAAGAAAATAATTTCCTCTCTGTTCCAGTTAGTGGGATTAAGGTTGACTGAAGGTAAGATATTAAAAATTTTTCTGCCTGTGACACCGTTGCTCCAATATCCTTGCCATTCCTCAAGCATGTTTTTCCGAAGGAGGTCTTTTATATGTGGTTTTGGTATCTTTGTTTGCATGTAGAATTGCCCATTTTGCGTTGCGTCCTTTGCCAGTTGAGCTGCTTTTTCGTTGCCTATATTGCCCGCGTGTGCTTTAACCCATGAAATTTTTATTGTTGGTTTTGAAAGCAGGACACCAAAAATGTCTCTTGCTTTTTGGTTTGTGCTCTTTGGATTTGAAGATGACATGATACTAGCTCTAGTGTCAACATGTATTTTAAAAGTATTGTTGTTTGAAAACTGAGATGTATATTTTACTGCTTCATGAAGTGCAGTGAGTTCAGCTTGGAAAACGGTATTATTGTCATTCAATTTGGCAGACCAGTGGAAGGACCAGGAATCATTGAACAGAACACAAAACGCAGCTCCAACTCCATGTTCTGTTTTTGAGCCATCTGTGAAGATATTGATATTATTTATTTGAGATAAATTTATTCCTTCATCTTCCAATGAAATTTGGTTGGGATTGAGATGCTGTGAAGGGTGAGTAGACCAACCAGTTGCTTTCTTCTCTAGATCTTCTGGTTGTATCTCTGTTATATTATGAGGAAGAGGGATTCTTAGGCGATATATTGTCGTTAGTCTGGCTTCAAACTGTAATTGCAGGTGCAGGGGTGGAATGCCGAGAATGGTTTGTAGCGCTGCTGTTGGAGTTGTGCGGTAAGCACCTGAAATGTAGAGAAGAAATGGTCTCTGAATGGTGGAGAGCTTCCTCTTCATTCTATATGTTGGGTTTAGACACCATGCTGATGAACCATGGGCGAGCATTCTCTCAACTACTGTCTTGTAAAGAACTCTTTTGTGTTTCTGAGAGATTCCCCATGTGCTTCCAGCGATTCTTTTGAGGTTTTGGTGCATTTTAATGGCCTTTTCTCCTTGTTTTTCTATGTGTTCTAGCCAGTTTAATTGGTCATCAATGTGGACTCCTAGATATTTAATAGATTTATTTCTCTTAATGATGTCTCCATTCCACATGATTCTGGGGCCTCTCGCCATTTTGCTGAATAAAATATGGGTTGCTTTTTCCGTGGAGATGGAAAGTTTATTATTTGAGCACCAGGAATTAAATTTGGCTATTGCAAGTTCAGTTTCTCTTTCCAGGCTATTTTTTGTGTCCGCTTCGATAACTAGTACAAATTCATCTGCAAAGGCTTGGATGTGTACATTTTCTGGCCAGACCTGCTTGAGAATTTCGTTGGCTACGAGATTCCAGAGAGCGGGACCACTGCATGATCCTTGAGGGCAGCCTTGTTTCTTATCTTTCATGGCCCTACCTTCTGGAGTCATTAGGGTCACTTTCCTGTTTTGGAGAAGACTGTGAAAGAGGCGATTGATGTTTAAAGGACAGGGACTTTCATCCAGACT
The DNA here is from genome assembly GCF_947563725.1 of Argiope bruennichi. Taxonomy (NCBI): domain Eukaryota; kingdom Metazoa; phylum Arthropoda; class Arachnida; order Araneae; family Araneidae; genus Argiope; species Argiope bruennichi. Next base: position 81,688,931 of record NC_079157.1, on the reverse strand, counting down.
TTTGAGAATTTCTTTGTGTTGCAAGTTGTCAAAGGCTCCTTTTATATCAATAGAGAGCACTAAGACATGCTTGCCCTCTCTTCTTGCAGCTTGAATTTTGTTTATCAGCTCATGGATGGCTGTGTCTACAGATTTACCTTCCCTAAACCCATGTTGACGCTCGCTGAGGCTATTAGTGGTCTCAAGATGATAAGTTAACCTTTGGGTCATTAATTTCTCTAGCACCTTCCCGATTGTTGGCAGGAGAGAAATGGGTCGATATGAAGATGCCAGTCTCTGATCTTTTCCTTGTTTTTGGAATAATATAATATTTCCTATTTTCAAGGAATCTGGGAAGCAACTTAATTCTAGGCACTTATTAAAGAGAGTTGGGAAGATATTATGAAAGCGCTTGTGTATAATTTTAAGAAGGAGGTTGTCAATTCCATCAATACCGGGAGCTTTACCTGACGGAAGGTTGTCTATAATCATTGAAATTTCTTGGATTGAAAATGGAGGGTCAAGTGGCTGCGTTGAAGTGTTTAAATTATAGTTAGTTGAAATAGCAGGAGATGGGAAAATCTGGTCCAAGATGGTTTGCGCTGCTTCCTTCAGACTTCCTTTTGGGTCACTGTTCATCAGGTATGGAATTTGAGATGGGAAAACAGATTTCCGGAAGGCGGCTTTGTAATGCTTTCCATATGGGTTGGAGGCTGAACTGCAGAAATTTCTCCAGCCCGTGTTTTTTGCTTTTTTAATATGTTTTTTGTACTCTGTTTTTTCTTTCTTGAAGATCTGGTATCTCCACTGCTTTTCAATTTCTGGTGCCCTCTGTACTCTCTTTCTTAGTGCTCTTACTTTCTTTTTATTAATTTCCAATTTTTCTGTCCACCAGTTTGGTTTCGTTAACAAAAGCTGTTTTTTGATCTTAAAGGTTTTGTTGCAGGCATTAATAATAGAGTTTTGAAGAACTATTGTAGCGTCATTTAGCTCTCTGGAATTTCTTGCTGTTGCTATTTTATTTTCTAGATAATAAATATCTTTACCAAGTATATTGAGAAATCTAGGATGATTCCCATGGCGTGTCTTGTATCTTTTGTAGAACTGGTTAGCTATAGTGGATGCTATTGTTGTTTGTATATATCTATGGTCACTTAAGGAAATATCATCCAGAACCTCCCAGTTAATGGAAGAGTCTATAATTGATTGGGAACATAATGTCAGATCTGGCCAGCCAATGCTGTTATTTCTTTGGAAAGTTGGTGGAGCATCTGATTTATTTAAGATGTATAAATTATTTGCTAAGATAAAATCCAAGACTTCATTGCCTCTGTTGTCATTGGATCTGTACCCCCAAAAGGTGTTGTGCCCATTGAGATCAGCGCCGATGATAATCTTTTCCTCCGGGAGGCTGGTAATGATCTCTTGGATTTCTTGGAGAGTTGTGCTAACATCTTGTGCTGGTGAGGAGTAGGCAGAAATTATTGTGATGGGATAGGAGGATGTTTGAATTTTTACAGCTACCACGTTCACTTTTGTTGCCAATAGAGCAGGTTTTATTTGGGCTGACGGGATGAGAATTGCAGCTTTCTGGTTAGTGGAACTAAACGTTTTCCTTGAATTTGGAATTCCACGGATTTCGTTGGTATAGTGGTATTGTTCTTGCACTAGGATGATATCCGGTTTAATCGTGCTTGCTGTCAAATGAAGCTGGTTGGTGGATGCTTTGGCTCTAGCTAAATTTATTTGGAGTATTTTTAGTGGGTCTTGAGTAGAGGCTGTCGCGATGTTAAAGGGAAAGGAAGAATTTTCAAAATTAATACTGTCCATACTAATAATAGTCCCTTGATTTTTTATAAGCTGCTACCTCTTTTTGGTAGCAGGGGCATTGATTGTCGATGGCTTTGTGCCGCACGTTGAAGTTAGTACCTCTCAATCTGTTGCTCTAGTAGCACCAGCAAAACAAAATAGAATTTCAATATTTATTGATGCTTTATCGATCTACATCTCTTTGAATCATTTTAAATCAGATAAAGAAAAAATTATTTATTCTAGTAACAAAAAGACGAAACAATTGCGTTTGTTCAAATAAAGAAATTCTGGGTCAAGTGAAACTACTGATCATTCCGGTGTTTCGTATAATATATAGAGTTCGTCAGTTCAGTTTTCCAAGCACACAGATAAAGATATTGCACTGTAATAAATATTTATCATATTTTAAGGCCTCACATTTTAAATAGACAAACAATATTAAAGTTTTCTCTCTCTCTCTCTCTCTCTCTCTCTCTCTCTCTCTCTCTATATATATATATATATATATATATATATATATATATATATATATATATATATATATATATGATATATATATATATATATATATATATATATATATATATATATATATATATATATATGAATTTTTTGTAAATGATATATGAAGTATCTAATGAAATATTTTTCAACAATCCATAAACTGCTTTAAAATTTAAATGCACCAACTCCATATAAACAGCCGAATTTACGTGAAATCGGGACTTAAAACTTACCATTAGATTCCCCTTTCTTTAATAACGGAACGCTGTCTGTTTAATTTTCATTATGAGTTTCCAATATTATCCCACTGTAAACATTCAGTACCCTTAAAAGTAGAAGCAACGTTGTTTCTTTTCCCACGAGCCGCATTTTCACTTTTCTCTTATTAAGGCGTCTTTTGCAGAAATTTTCTGATGAAATTACTTTTTGCCCATCTAGTCTACATCCGAATGATTTTTTTTAAAAAAAAATGCATCTGGAGCTCAAATTTCAAGAGGCAGATAACAATTCTCTGTACTGATAAAAATAAATAAATAAATAAAATAAAAATTATCGTACAGACGTTTCATTTGTGAAGCCTGTAATGTCGATCTTCTATTCAGAAAGTGAAAATCAAAATGATGAAATTCGTACCAGTAAAAAAATTAATACGAGAATTAAAAATATTCTGAAAACTTCATTCGAAGAATTTGTGGTTATAAGCTTATTGGTTTCACTAGTTATTGTACATTTTCGCATAAGAAGTCAATTTAATTGACAAAAGTCATAGGATAGTGATATACAAATACACAGATTGCAATAGTATCGCGTACAAATGCATAAATGAACAGTTCACTGAAAGGTTTTTCATATGTATTCAAGAATTAACAGACTTTGAAAGTGGAATGGTAGATGGAAGAGTCATTCCATTTCGGATTTCGTTAGAAAATTAAATTCAACGCTCCAGAATGCACAGTGTTAAGAGCTTGCCGAGAATACCTAATTTCAGGCATAGTCTTCTACCATGGACAACGCAGTGGCCGACCGTCTCCATTTAAGGATCGACTAACGGCGTGTCCATAGAATGATCAGTGTTAACAGACAAGCAACAATTTTTGGCATAACTACATGAACCTATGTAGGACGTACTGTGGGCATGTCCGTCAGGAAGATGCAACTTAATATGCTATTAATTTCAGCAGAAGATCGAGTAGAGTTTATATGTCAATAGCGGTTAAGCCGTAGACGACTGGAAAACCATGGCTTGATCAAATGACTCAGGATTTCAGTTGGTAAGAGCTGATGGCAGGATTGTAGTGTTGCACAGATCCCACACAGCTGTAGACTCAAGAAGTCAACAAGACATTATATGGCTCCATAATGGTGTGTTTTTACATGGAAGGAACTGGTCCTAGCGAAACGATAATTATCTGGAAATGGTTATGCTCAGCTACTTGGAGACAACTTTCAGCTATTCATGCACTTCATGTGTAGAAACAATGATGAAATTTTCTTGGATGATAATGTATATGCCACCGGTGCAAAACTGCTGTTGGTTTGAAGACTATTCTTGACAATTTCTGGGAATCATTTAGGCAACGTTGATCGCCAGACACGAACTCTGGTGATCGACACACGAACATCTGGCATTTATGGGACTATATGGAGATCAGTTCGTTCACGAAATCCTGAATTGGCAACATTTTCGCATTTATGTATGGCCACAGAGGCATCAGGGATCAATATTTCTGCAAGGGACTTCCAAAGACTTGTTGATTTCAAGCCAAGTTTAGCATATGCCAAAGAGAGGTCGTTCAATCTGTTATCCAAATGCAAATGAATAAATCTGTATAATACAACAAGCTAGAAGAATTTAACAATGAAAATAGGTTCATTACCAAAAATGCAAATTTATGTTCAATTTCTGACAAGCTGGTTGTGGTTAACTATCACAATACTTGTGATATTCTTCCACAGTGAATGGTTGTAAGATAGTGAATATCCAGATTCTTAAAAGTGTTCTTGGTATCTTGTGTGAAATAAATTCTATGAAAATTGTTCCTGAAAACGCCATTGAAAATCTACCACTAGACATTCAGCAATAAAAATTCCCGACTTGGCTATCTTACAGATATTCTTCCGTCCAGTAAAAGAAATTTTGGGAGTAACTCAAGAAATAATTGCAAGTGGATATTCATTTTTCCTTATTGAAATTTTGAGCTTTCAAAGTTGGTTTCACATACTCTGGAGGAGAGTATAACCAATCAGGATGTAAGACTGGAGGCCAGTATATTTTGAAGCACAGTGTGTTATGTAGCTTTCAAAGTTGGTTTCCCATCCTCTGGAGGAAAGTATAACCAATCAGGATGTAAAATTGGATGTCATTTTATTTTGAAGCACAGCGTGTTATGTAGGATAGTTAAGATATGTAACAAGCTGAATAAATGATATTTAATGATTAGTTGTTGCACCGAAATGCTTATTTGCTCATCTTACCTGTTGAGCTTCACTGTGAGTAGTTGCAAGTACAGGAATATAAAATTGTGTTATGTTTATTAATCTATGAATGTGATAATAAGAAGAACAAGGAAGTGTATACATCGAAATATGGGAACTTAAGAAATGTTCAATAAACCTCCATCTGTCTGGCCGCTCATCTGACTGAGCGTGTTATTCCAAACCCCCTCCCCCAAAAAACTAAATGAGTTGGGCATATTAATGATGAAATCCATATAAGAGTCGAATGTCTATCAATATGTTTCTTCATGGTTTTGAGAATTGTAAACATAATTATAAATTTGGTCAAAAGGACATAAAAACTGTATTATTTTCGTTGTCTCATGAGGCTTTATAATTTACATGCGATTATTTTTTAAATCAGAAATTCAGGCTAACACTCTTAATAACTTTATTTTGAGAAATGAAACAAAAAGATATAAAACATAGATTTAAATAATAGAGTAAAATTCCCCATCCTTTTTTTAAGAGTTCCATATTATAGTCTATCAAAGTTACTTTTTCTCTAACATTGAAATTGTACTTTAAAAATTTTTTCTCTTTATTAGCCGATTTTATTAGTTTATATACCTGAATTATTTGTGATAATAAATTTATAAAAATACGAAAAAATTTTATCAATAATTTTTGAAACATAAAAACCCTGTGTATATTTTAAAGCACGTAACTCCAAAAAATATGTGAATATACATTTCAAAAGAATCGATCAAAAAAAGTTTACTTAATAAATAATCTCATAACAATCAATTTAGCATTAGCTGAGTTAATATTAAATTTAATTCAGGAAATCTACTTTTTTTCAACCTCATAATACTTTTAAATTGAATATACGATAAAGCAGACATAATGCTGCCACACAGACGATCCTGCAGGATACTGCAATGGTCATAATGTCATGGCTTTTCGATAGCAGACAATCCAAATCATGCCTTCGAAATTTAGTTGAAAATGAATTAGTATAAAGAGGTACCGGAAGGCATCGCAACAAACAATTCTATGTAAGTCTCATGTATCATTCTATGAGTCCCATGGCTATTTCTAAAAGAGTATGCTCTACAGAGTAGATGCAGTAGACGCTGTTTCACAAAACAGATGTGCCAAATAACGCTGTCCAAAACATGCTTTCGAAATTTAGTTGAAAATGAATTAGTACAAAGAGGTACCGAAAGGCAGCACAACAAACAATTCTATGTAAGTCTCATGTATCATTCTATGAGTCCCATGGCTTTTTCTAAAAGAGTATGCTCTACAGAGTAGATGCAGTAGACGCTGTTTCACAAAACAGATGTGCCAAATAACGCTGTCCAAAACATGCGTTCGAAATTTAGTTGAAAATGAATTAGTACAAAGAGGTACCGAAAGGCAGCACAACAAACAATTCTATGTAAGTCTCATGTATCATTCTATGAGTCCCATGGCTTTTTCTAAAAGAGTATGCTCTACAGAGTAGATGCAGTAGACGCTGTTTCACAAAACAGATGTGCCAAATAACGCTGTCCAAAACATGCTTTCGAAATTTAGGTGAAAATGAATTAGTACAAAGAGGTACCGAAAGGCAGCACAACAAACAATTCTATGTAAGTCTCATGTATCATTCTATGAGTCCCATGGCTTTTTCTAAAAGAGTATGCTCTACAGAGTAGATGCAGTAGACGCTGTTTCACAAAACAGATGTGCCAAATAACGCTGTCCAAAACATGCGTTCGAAATTTAGTTGAAAATGAATTAGTACAAAGAGGTACCGGAAGGCATCGCAACAAACAATTCTATGTAAGTCTCATGTATCATTCTATGAGTCCCATGGCTTTTTCTAAAAGAGTATGCTCTACAGAGTAGATGCAGTAGACGCTGTTTCACAAAAGAGATGTGCCAAATAACGCTGTCCAAAACATGCGTTCGAAATTTAGTTGAAAATGAATTAGTACAAAGAGGTACCGAAAGGCAGCACAACAAACAATTCTATGTAAGTCTCATGTATCATTCTATGAGTCCCATGGCTTTTTCTAAAAGAGTATGCTCTACAGAGTAGATGCAGTAGACGCTGTTTCACAAAACAGATGTGCCAAGTAACGCTGTCCAAAACATGCGTTCGAAATTTAGTTGAAAATGAATTAGTATAAAGAGGTAGCGGAAGGCATCGCAACAAACAATTCTATGTAAGTCTCATGTATCATTGTATGAGTCCCATGGCTTTTTCTAAAAGAGTATGCTCTACAGAGAGATGCAATAGACGTTGTTTCATAAAACGGCTGCGTCAAATAACGCTGTCTAACATAAGTAACAAAGTTGAGAGTTTTCATTTCCATTCACGGATGATTACCGCCATCTATCGACAACTTCTTATATTATTTTTTGAAATCAATCTAGAGTGCGTGACTTGAAATAAATGTTGAACAAATTTTCTTTCATTATGATGCATAAAACGTTCTTCATGACCCTATGAGATTTGGAAATTTAATTTCGATAATTCGGTACATTTGAAACATTTAATTAAATGATTTAAATGAATTAAAATGTTAACTTTAGGTATGTTTCATCTTATATTTATCATTTTTTGATTATAATTTCGTTCTCTTTTTGAAGTATTTCCAAAACTATGTGTTATTGAATACAATATTTTAATTCTAATTAATTAATACCGTCAGATCTAATCTTCATTTCATGCATAAATTGTAAGTTTTATTCAAAATATAGAATGCTTCAATCGATTTAAAATAATTTTCTAATGCCATTATATTAATAATAAGGAAGTAAAAATGCATTAAAATTTATAGAAATTAGAAACAGTATGCTTTAAAAACAACAGAAAATACTAAAATTTAAAAAAATAATGCATTTATTAAAATTCTTTATTTTTCAAAATCTTACGATGTCTATATTTTTGATAAAAATATTTCTAATTTAAGTAGAGTAATGAAACAGGTTTCTAAAAATAATATTTATTATTGCTTATTTTGCTAATAAATAATTACACTTATCTAATAAATTATTTTTGTGGAAAGTATTTATTTCATTTTAAAAATTCAAACATATTCTTTTTGTCAATGTATGATACAAAATTTGGTTACGTATAACAAAACATATTTATGTATACATGAAACATGTATATATACATTAATATATATATACATATGTATGTATAATATATATATATACATGAACAATCCAGGGTTATAACAAATCCATTTTGCTCATTGGTGCTTTATAAATTACCGTAGAATTGCTTAAAACCGAAAATTTTAACACAAACAATCATATCACCACTTACCATAATTCGAACAAGATTATGTCTTTTTATATCAAAAATTTAAAGTTAAATAAATCAGAAATATTTCAGAGATTTTACATTGAATGCAACACCCTTTTAAGAATAGAGAGTATTCTTCAACTGATTGTATCTGAGAGGTCAAGAAGTGCCGGATTGTGTCATTAGGTGCCTTTCATGATATTGCGTTCTGCCTTTTAAATCAAACTTTTAATTTATACCCATATTAACGGTTTATTTAACGAGTGCATATACAAAGCTAAAATGGTCTTAGGAGATTTAAACAAATATAAAACATGACGCATAAAATGACGTAATATCCTGTGAGCCACATGTTTTAATTATTTAAAAAAATTGATCAAACCTGTTATGCAACCGCACAATTTATCAAATATGTAAGCCCGCAACAGTATTAAATAAATAATATTATGATATGTGCGTGCAGGGACTATTACTTTATTCCGTTATTTTCATTACGTAGCTTAAATATATTTTGACAGACATTTGCGTATGTCTGTAAGGGCTGATGGAAAAATATGAAAAAATTCATATTTTTCCATCATGAGTTATGAAATATCCTGTATGCTTGTTGAAGATTGTGATACCTTTTCACACGTTTCTTTTGTAACTTTTGTTATCAACATACTACTCCATCTTATCAGATTATTTTCGAGAGACCGGTTTTTAAATATACCTACAAGCTCTTCAGAGCTTGCATTTTCAAGCACTTGTATATATTTCTCTCTTACGAACTGTTTTATCTTTCGAATTGCTATCTCTTGAGCAAGATATACTCTTTTTTTTTTCTATCTTACTATTTGTTGAGCCCCCACTGCGACCCCTTATTTTTTCAAAATATCAAGCATGATTTTGTTGACGCTTTCATCTAACATTCTTTCATCGCTTGAACATTGATAAGACAGTGGCATACGAAGAGGGGAGGGGTCAATAAAAATGCATTGATAACTGGTTATCGTATTTGCTATTTAAATCTTTGAATGTTTTTCACTGACGTAGATTAAACGTCCTTTATGTTTATTCTAAATAAGATAAATTATAATGGTCTTTTAAAAAAAATCAAGCCATGAATTGCGTCATTTCAATCAATGATTTCTGGTGAAAGCTTTACATGTTAAATGAATTTCTAAAAGTAGTTTTAGCAAATATGCCATCCAAAGATTAATTTATATTTACGGATATTCTATTCTGAAGCATTTGGAACTTATCTGAGAACAAACAAAAAATAATTGCAACAGATGTCAACACTAAAAATTAATATGAAAGAGGAGAAGTGATTCAGTTTAAGCATGTCATATATGTAAATGAATATGAGTTTTGCATGGAATGCGATATTGCAATAAGATAATCACAGAAAGGGCATCAGGATATTTAGGGAAGCTCGTAAACATAAAGAGTATGATGCAAATTCTGGATCTCTGGTATTGTAATCTGTTAAGGATGGTATGAAGACTGTATAATCTTTCATACTTTTTGATTATTCACTGTCAGGATGATTATTGTTAAAGTGATATTTGAAGAACTGTGTATGTATATGACTACAGTGTAACGGTATTTAGAAAATTGAGCTTAAATATCACTGCAAAAATTCTGCATGTTCATCTGCAATTGTCTGTAAGTTTTTGATCAATACGTTGTCTTTGCCAAGCTATTCAACTAGCTGGGACAAATATTGATTATTAAAATGGTGAAACGCAAGTACCGCTAAAATAATTCGAAAATGTTAAAATGCGAAGCGACAAATTCCTTACGAAATCCAAATTCTAAAGCCTTCCTAAAGCAGTTATAGAAATTGAAAATAAAAATAGGATAGTTTTGATGTCTTAAATGGATGGTATTCTGGGATAGAGTGATTTATATATCATATTATTTGCAAAAGAAATATAAAGGGGAAATTTAATTAAAAATCCTTTCGTCTCAGTAATAAATTCTAAAACTACAACAAATGCATTCATAATTACTTTTTCCACATGCTTTTATTCATTTGCATGTTTGCACAGACATTTCCTTACGTATAATTTTAACTAACCTAAGAATACGAATCCGAACCGAGAATTCTACGGAATACTTAATTGCCGTTATATATCATGGTAATTAAGGATTTTTAGCGATATTGTGATGAGCGAAGGATAGAAGCTGGGACCTTGTGGTTCGCAGTCCAGTAACATAACCATTATACCAAAACAATTGTCCGGGTAGAAGAGCTGTTAACTGGCTTATATGGTATTCACCACAGCTTTAATTTACCATTATTTTCTTATAATTTTAACATAAGCATTTTTATATCTATGCTTAAGCACTTCAAACTTCAACTACTTAATCTGAATAATGTTCTCTAAATCTTATCTCTAATTTATATTGGAATTTCAAATCGCTATAATGAATACCTAATTTGATGTCATGCATAATTTTTGCATGCAACCTTTCTATACAGCATTTCTGAATTCATCGTTTTTACAAGTTGACATTTTACAGAGAATTACGTTTTTCTGGAAATTATCTTGCCATATTAGAAGTATTTTTTTAGAAATGAAAAAATGTATTATAAAGCGATACTTAGTAAATCTTATCATGATTTCCTTTATAAATTTAACATTTTGTACTTTATATAACAAAATTATAGTATTAATTTCTTATTTTTAAATTTTACATACTTGAACACACATGTCCTTCTCCATTTTTATGATCAATACACTTCAGAGGATATATGCAATCATTATCATCCGAGCACTGTTTACCTGCAAAGATATTTTTTATATTATATTAGGAAATTCTTCACTTCATGTTCTACACGCCGAAATTCTTGGCCCCATACAAGAATTTAAACTTAATTTAGAAAGCTGAAACATGAGAATTATTAATATAGGTGCAAATAAATATAATCATATCACTTTACTGATATTGTTAGGAAAAGTTTCTCAAATGTTTTAATCTTAGAACCGCATTAAATTTCAACCATACAATTTTGGTCTACACATCTTAATTCATATTTATAATCACCTTTCCTAGCATATTAACTAAAATATTTTTATAGTATTTACTAAATTCTATTAATTTTTATAGTTGTAGCAGTTGCATTACTCTTATCTTCTTTTTTGGATACTAGATGACGATGCCTGATTAGGCCATCCCATATGTCATCTTATAGTGCATTGCGATTGTAATTAAAATGAGATGCGATGCTGAACTGTAAAGCCACGCGCGTGAATGTCTTGTCTTTGTGTTTGTTTAGTGTGTGAATGTGATTATTAAAAGAAATGTTCCTAAAAACATTCTTCCTGTTGCTTCCTGCATGGATTATAATAATCTACATAACACCACATAGTTTATATTAATTTTTTCAAATTTTAAATACAGATTTATCTGTTTAAAACGTAAACCGATAATGAGAAAAAAGGGATAAAAAGTATACTTTTATCAAAAAAAGTACAAAACAAAGATTTTATGTAGAATGCTGGATTTATGTAGACATTTTACAGCTTCACACAATGAACTTAATGATACTTTACTTTCATAACTGATCAATTCAATTTCACATTTCAATATTCTTATTTTTTGTTTTATTGATATGATATTTTACGGTTTTTATTATAACAATATTATAGTTTTAATTATAACATTTTCCAGTTTGATAAATTCTCAATAAACGGCTGGCCAATCGTCGTTCCAATTTAAATATTTTGTCTGAAATTATCTGCGTTATCAGCGGATTTCTGGCAAATCATACAAATATACCGCATAAATTTTCAGCTTCTGGAAATAAATTACATAACTATTAATTAGAAATAAATTTCATTTCACTTACGAATGCAAAATTTTCCATGAAGTTCGGGAACGGAATCACATTTTAATGGGAATTCACATTCTTCATGGTTTTCGCATTGTTGCCCTGTAAATAATTTAAATAAATCTATGAATTTTTATCCAATGCCCATGTTATTATAGCGATTATTTTTATGCTTTAATATCTACTTGCATTTATAAAGTAAAGTAAAAATATGAATTTGGCTGCTGCCGACTGGCCTTAATTGAATAATGAAAACATTTTAAATGTAAATTTAATTATAATTTATTTCTGCCAACTTTTTTTCATCTTTTTAAACTGTTTTTTAGACTTCCAGCGGATCTTCATGCTTTCAAATAAAGATCTACTAATTTCGACATCATCTGCATGGAGATGAACTTAGTTAGAGGCATGGAGATGAAAGTTAAAAAATTCCATAAAAGGTTTTTGAATTATTTTGGAATGTGCCTTCTCCCATTCACACTTTGACTCATTAATAAAAATTTTGGATTATTGTTATATAATATTAAAATAATAGTATATTTTAAATGTTTTACCATTTTCTGGAGATTTAAAATTAAATATAACTTTACATTAAAATTTTTTTGTGTAACGTTTCTTATATTTTATCAATTTTACACCATCCTGAAATATTATTAAAATTCAGATGTTTTTAAACTATTGGATTCATTGCTTTTTTCACTAATAAACGTTAAAAAAAATTAAATGTAAAAGGAGAGTAAAATTTTTTTTTTACAAAATATTTTTATTTTACTAATACAGAGTTTTCCAGGAAAATCAGGAACAGAATCACATTTTAAAGGATACGCACAATAGTGAAAGCTTTCGCATGATTGCCTGTAAATATAAGTTTAAACCTTTTTATATTCACATTGTTATGCTTTTTTTCAAATATGTACAAACCGATAACTTGTTGAATCTTTCTCTTCAACCAAAATCCCCGAAAGTTAATTTCTCTATGCTAGAAAAGTCTTTGCCCAATAACTTAATAAGGGAATAAATTCATAAAGATTTAATTTGATTTTTTTAATAAATCTCATTCACATATTCACACATATATTCAGAATTAAAAGGCATAGAATATTTTGCTTAAATAATAATTATTTATTTAAAAAATAGAGTTAATTTTAATTCTATATTTGCATTCTCGAGATTTCCGCTTTTTATGCAACTTATTGTTTTATAATTCTCTCTCTCTCTCACGCGCGCGCGCTCTTTAAAACTGATAATCGTTCAACTTCATTTGCCAATAACATGTCAGATTTCACGAATTCAACTCGAATGTGTTGGTGCACGATCTCGCATTTACATACGAAAAGGCTTCTTCTTCTTGACTACCTTGCTTCTAATCCTCACATTTATAGGGTCATTCTCTTCGCCAGGTTCATTGTCTTTTCGACGTCTGTTTTTGTGATTTTCACTGAATAAACGTCACCTACGATCCTATGCTTTATGGTAATTTATCATCCATTTAATGACTACTATCTCCTCTCCTAATTTATCTTTTGAACTTAACAACACCCTCCGCAAACATCGGTACCGATGCTACAGCGATGTTTCCTGGTATACATTTTAGTTTTTCTTGAATATCTTAAAACCTCCTCAGTTACCACATCACACGCTTATCTATACTTATATATAAAGCTCAATGTGTGTGTGTGTTGGCACTCTACAGAAAAGACCATTTGACCTACAGTTACCACATTTGGTACATGTATGCCTTAGAGGTCGGGAATGTGCACCTGGGGTCCCTTTTTTGAATTTTTAATTAGAATTTTAATTATTAATTAAAAACTAACTTTCCCGCCAAAAAATCTTTTCATTTTTCCCCAACGCCAAATGAGTAAGACTTCAGTTTTTTTTCCCAACAGTAAGTAATGAGTAATGAGGCTAGGATTAATATTTTTCGGCCGATTATTTCAAACGATTCTGTTTATTTTGTTAATGTTTTATGAATTTAAAATTAAACATTGTTAATTAATCGATCTTTCAGATTCATTCTGAAGTACTTTTGAATTAAAATAACACCGAATAAAGGAAATTAAAAATTTCTAATCTGTATAGCATTACCCCAACTGGCGTAGAAAAATTCACGCATTTGCGTTACCGTAACGGGCGTTGAAAATTCACGCATGCGCATCGTGTTCTGATTGTTGACAATATTATCAACGTGCGATTCTTCATTTAAATTATTTTTAAGTTAGTTGCATGCTTTTGTAATTAAATTGTATTTATGTTAGTTATATATTTTTTATATAAACTTATAGTTTTAAGTACATCGTTTTTTAAGTAGTTTTTTAAAACCTGCTTTCGACCGATTATTTTAAACGATTCATTTTATTTTCTTAGTGTTTGATGCATTTAAACATAACATTGTTAATTAATCGATTAATTAATAACATTGTTAATTAATCGATTAATTAATAACATTGTTAATTAATCGATCTGTTCATGATCAATCTGAGAAAATTTTGTTGACAGATTCTTGAGATATTACATAAATTAAGAAATATATTCTTTAGTGCCCATAAAGTTTAAACGCTGAGTGACTCTGTTATCAGTAATCATATTATAAAAAATGCTTTGTTTCGGTAAAAACTATTATTATTTTAATTGCAGATTAATTCTTTCCACTTTAATTTAATGCATAAATTCTATGGGAGCTAACAGAAAATTAGAGAGATACATATTACGTTATGACTGAAGGCCTTTATAATATTATGAGTGAATTATATTGACTATCAAAATTTGAAGTTTTAAAATATTTTGATGAAGAATCTATTAAAGTAGGAATTGCATAAAATATTTAATTATTAAAATTTAAACGAACATTAAGATTGGCGAGCCGACTGGTCACCAAAGGCGGCTAGTATCAAATAAAAGAGCCTGAAATTTCTTACATTTTCAAGCTTTTATTTTCCTTTAAGTTTTAATATTTTTGCAGATAAGGGTTAAAAACTAATTTTGGTTTTCCGAAATTTACGACCCCTCGGATCATGAAATCGGTATGTTACCTTCATGAAAAATAACATTTAAGAGTGGGCTTTCATTTTAAAAAAAATTCATAATTCAAATATCATTTGCCATTTTTTTTTGTTAATTTTTTTACAGTTTCCGACAACTCTCGGGCTCCCTATATTTTTGCGATTTTCCCGTACTAAACGTCGCTTGAAGCTTGGGTCTCTTTGTTGTATAGTAATTCTTAATCTTCTTGAAATTTGTATATATATATATAAATTTAAAACTGATAATTATTTTCTTACAAAATATTTTTCACATTGCTTACAAAAGCATAATCTTCCATGAACATCTTTGACATTAGTATAATTTAAAGGATATTCACAATCTTGGAGATTTTCACCTTCTATGCCTGAGGTTAAATATTGAAAGGTTTATAAAGAAATGTTTAGTGAGTTCCGAAATTCTGGATTTGAGTTTAATTTGTTTTATTACAAATTGATTTCATTTTACTTTCGAATACAGAGTTTCCGTTGTGCACTAGTTACAACTTAAACTTTAAGGGAAATTGGCAGTTCTTAGTATTTAAGCAAAAAATTTGAACTTGTAATTATTTTCAATGCGCAAATTACCCCTTTTTTTAAATTTATTGCCTCTCTTAAAACTAATATCAATATTAGCGGGGAAAAAATTCATTAGCGTCTTCTGGAGCAAATTCTTTGTGATATAGGACATAAATTTCTATATGCTAATATTTATAAATGCTTTCTAGGTACTCATATCAACAAACTTCTAAGAATATTTGCAAATAAAGGTAAGTGTTGAATATTTTCTTCAAATGAAATGAACATGAGTAAATAATTTCTCGATTAAAAAATTTAGTTTCATATAATGTTACTTTAACATTGAAAATTTTACGAATACATAATAAGTATTTACAAATTTATAAAAAAAAAATTACATTCAGCTCCTGAAAATAATTTCATGCTCCAAAAACATATTTACTGAGCTATCAGATTTCTCTTAGGTAGAAATTCCACATGTACATGTAATTTGAGAAGTGATTTTTAAATTAAATATCTATTAAAGCTTTATTTTTTATTTTTATTCTTGCGAATGCACTTTCCTTCTTTCCTCACCGACCTCACATACATGATAGTATACGCGATAAAAATGAAATCTCTGTCATAAAAACTGGAAATTCGATCACCACTATGAAACCATTTTAGTGTGAGAATAATAATTATCAATAAAATTAAAGCGACTTACTTTAAGAAATTTAGATAAATTTCCACTTATTTTCATATTGTTTTATCAGAGACTGCTTTGACTTTACTTACGAATACAGTATTTTCCTGGCACATGAATAACTTCCTCACATTTAAGGGGGTATTCACAATCCTCGGGTTTTTCGCATTCTGGTTCTGTAAATAATTCGAAATGAGATATGAGTTTTTTCAAGTGACTCTCTTATTATAGAGATTTTTTCGCATTTCTATAAACTAATCTCGATAGTAGAAGAATCTGTTTTAATTATATTAACGATTTACTTTCAAGCAGCATAAGAGTTTGACATTTTAATTTTTGACGCTAATTAGATGCAATTAATCTAGCAATATTAAATAAATTTTGAAACAATTAGTTTCATCTGAATCAATTGCTAATAACAGATATTATAAGCAATTCAATCCTTGTTTGTTAATGGGTACATATTACTTTATTCCAACCTTTTTCTTTGTTGCAAAAGTGTTTCTGACGTGGGCAACTAGACTTCTCTGATCAACTAATTTCTAAGCATTTTCATAAACAAATGAATTAATTGATGGTTTTCAGTCCGCATATATAAGTTATTATTTTATATTATTGTATACATAAAATAACTTCTCAGGAATATAACACCAATTATTTTTTAAATAATATCTATGTCACTTTCATATTTTAACATTAAATAATACATCTTTATTTAATCTGTAATACATGTTATCAATCAATTATCAATATCACAATTTTGCTATTGTTTCTCATGGCACTTGCCACGGGCAAGCCCGCTTTTACGAAGACAGCGATTTAAGCCAATAGGGTGCGTCTCTTGTTTCAGTGGCGCCAACTAGGGCCAAGAGTACGACTTTACCACTCATGCATCGCTCATTCGCTTGCACAACGCTTTTTACAGGGGTGGGGGGCATATTCACACATCTCACAGATAGAAGAGAGGAAGAACAACCATCCCCGAACCGGGACTCGAACCCAGTACGCCAAGAACACGGGAATGCAAGGACGTCGGCTTGATATTTTATTCTGAAGCTCAATTTAATTAGCTAAAATTAATGCATATTAATATCTAGGGAGCTCAATCTTTGCTTAACTGTGGCTGCTGAAACACAGGTGAAGCAGTCAGATAAATAAAATGATAAAAATAGTATCATGCAAACTATAGTATGAATATATAAATATCTGAATATCGCAATTAACAACACTTCCTTTTATGTTTATGGATTTGTGCTTCTAATGAGAGTCCTCCTTCCATTTCATAACGGACTTACCTAACTTAAGACATAATCACTATATGTCTCTAACTTAAATAATTCTACAGTTTAAAAATAATTTATCTGAAATTTTTTTATTGAAAACAAAAATATATTAACGATATGTAATTGTGAGAAAAGAATTTATTTTTGAGGTTTAGTTAACTCATGCCCAGAAATGTACTATAAATATCAATTTTTTAAAGATAACTTCCCTTATATTTTATTAAAGATCATTTTCGATTTACTTACCAATGCAGATTTTTTCATCCATTCCAAGAATGGCTTTACACTTATAAGGATATTTGCAATCTTCATTTGTTTTACATATTAAGTCTGAAAATAATTTGAACAAATATTTTAATTTTAAGAAAAATACTTGATAATTTATTATCAAATACTTCTCTTCTTAAAATATTTTTTAGACTTCAGTAAACTGATTTCATTGTAAGAAAATTATTGACTTAACAAGTTTAATCTAAATGAAATGTATCAAAGTAAGTATCTAAAAAATTTCAAATTTGAAAAGTAATATAAGAAATATTTATAGACTTTAAATACGTTTTTAAATACATGGCTTATTCAACTAGTTAATTAGAAGAAAAACTTGTATATCTAAAAAAGTTTGTAGAAATTGCCTTTCATAACATTTATTTGTCCTAACATTAGTCATAACTTCATATTTGAATAAATTTTTTAATCAATATCTTCGTCAAAGTAGAAGTATTTACCAAGTAATTTTCAATCGCCATAAAAGATTCAAAGTTGTAAAAAATATTCTAATCATAAATATGCATTTACTGAGAAAAACTTTCTTTCTCTAAGGGAAATATTTTGCATTCAATGATGCTTATTAATTTAAAATGTCTATTATTTTGTAATTCTAAGATATTTTTTTTTTATTTTATTACAGAAATTTTATAAAAAATGCTATTTGAAATGTTATTCGCATTTTTAAAATGAATATCTGGATTATTTTAGGATGCAATTCATAATTCTAAACCTTTAATATATAATAATTATTACATATGAAACATTTTTTTCTCTCAATGAAATTCAACATCATACTAATGTGAGGGTGTTTTACTAAAGTAAATGACATAATATGCAATAGACACTAAAAGTATGATTATTTGATACAAAGGGGCCTTAAACACATCAATTTCTCTAAACTTGAAATCAAGACCGTACCATCAAGTTATATTCACTATTCGAATGCTTATAGATATTTAAATTAGTGACTTACCTCCATTTTCATCCGTCTTTAAAAGCAGGAGTCTACCTATTTCCTTTGCATTCTGAATCTCAATAATTCCTTTACAATGAGCTTGCAGTGCATTTAAGCAAAGAAACAATATTACTTTATTCAGAAATTTTCTAACAAAATCACTTCTCATGGAGGTAGTCTGAGCCTGAATTAACTATTTTTTAA
The DNA here is from genome assembly GCF_947563725.1 of Argiope bruennichi. Classification (NCBI taxonomy): domain Eukaryota; kingdom Metazoa; phylum Arthropoda; class Arachnida; order Araneae; family Araneidae; genus Argiope; species Argiope bruennichi. The sequence continues at coordinate 81,670,137 of NC_079157.1, read as the reverse complement.
AGGCGTGTAACGGTGAGTTAAAATGTTCTGAATGCAAATAACAGTTCTGTATAGTGAGATATGGCAAAAAGTTTTTATCACAAATACGTTGTCGTTTGTAAAGTTCGCAATCTCGAGCGGCATTTTAGAATGTGATAAATAAAGGAATGAAATCTGTCTCATAAAATTGGCAATCAGATATGTAAATAAAACTTATAATAATAATCTTAACGGCTTATTGACTATTTCCACTTTCTTGTTTATGAAGTATTGTTGATCTTCAAAACATTCTGCTTCAAGGTTTTGATGAATCTTTATATGTACCCATATTAAATCAAAAATGGATCCCTTTCACAACGAAACACAATTAAACAAAAATGTAGCGTATTAGGGAAATATGTCAGAAAAATTAAATCCTTTAAAAAAACTTTATTTCGAAGTATTTAATTTAAAAATGTACAACTTAATAGGACTAACAATAAATTCATAGCTATCGATTTTTTTTTATTTCTTTCATATTCTTAAAGAATATTCATAAATATCTTAAACATTTACTAAATTCTTATTTTATATTATTTTATGGAATATAAAATGAGAGAGAAATATTGAAATTTCAAAATATATTGAAATTATATATGCCAAATGTATCGAATATATTTTAAAATTTCAATAATTTATTTAGGTATCAAATTTAGCAGAATTGTCCCTGAAATCTTATGGTTGTTATTTTATCCTTTACAGCACTTAATGGAATAATGTTTCAACATTTATTTAAAAAATCAAAAAATAGCTAGAAAAATTGAAATTTTAATATTTGCAAGTATTTGATACGTTAAATATTTGCAAATCGTCTTCCAAATTCAATTAAAAAACAGAAATTCACAGCAATATCTGAAGCGCATAGAGTTTCACTATTAGTGCGACAAATCTGCAGGAAGTGTTTGGGGCACAAGACAAAATCGGAGCCAAATAGATTGCATTGTATGCGAGTAACTGATAAAAGAAATAAAAAAAAGAAAGAAAAAAAAAACAATCCGTTAGTATAATAGAAGTTATTTTACGACAAAAACTCACTGCAATATTTGATACACATAGTGTTTCCTTACTAGTGCCACAAATTTGCAGGAAGTTTTTGGGGCTCAGGAACGAATCGGAGTCCTATAGCATTGCATTCTACGCGAGTAGCAGTTAAAAGAACTAAAGAAAACAACAAAAACAGCAAACCCTTAGTGTAAAAGAAAACCTTTTATGACAAATTTTACATTTTAAACAGCTACTTCCTAAAATAAATCGTTTGAAATTGCTATCAACAGGCGTCACACAGGCTCCATGGCGATGCCGCTTGGAATTCCTAACCTTCTAGAAGATGCCCACTCGATTGACTCGCTCGAGGGCTTATATTCGGATTGCCTTCTACAAGACATAGTATATTTTCCTCATTGTCTGTCCTCCACGCCGTTCACTCTCAATGCATGCTGACTCTCTTTAAGCAAACTGTCTTACGAAGCCTATGCACACGTGCGAAGTTGAAGAACACATCTGTGCTGGAAAGGTTCCCCATACAAGTCTAAAACGGCTCGCCTGTCACAGTTTGCACGCTATACACGCTAGGTGCATGTCAGAGAACTTAACACATAAATGTCGTTCATCCTAATAACTCGGAAACTAGTGCGCAAATGTTGCTTTCCATGGGGATTGCTGTACACGCAAGCTTTCCTTCAGCGTTCTCGACCGCAGGTATTACGGATCTTGTAATGCTATGTGGTATCGATTAGTCTTTGTGTTTTCTGCCAGTTTGCCTCATTGGCTGTAAAACACCCAGTATTATAAGTTAATACGAGTTTTATTTATTCTTATGTTTGTTTGAAAATTACTTATATTAGTTTTAAAGTATCAAATTCTTACTCTAATCTTTGTTATATTGACTAAATTGAGAATTTGCCATGCTTGTTTTTGAAATTTATTAAGAAATAATGTTAATTTGAATTTCAGCTTAAGTAATTTCTAATGTACCTAATGTAATTTTACCTAGAATCTTTAAGAGTTCCTATTAGGGTGGAAGGGCATACATACAAGAAGAAATAATTATAGACGAAAGAAAAACAATTGCAAGACCATTTAGGGGTTTAGAGTATATATATATATATATATATATAAAGTCAGTCCTAAAGAACATGAATCACAAGGATTAAATGATTCTACAATATCGACTCAGATTTATAAAAATAAGGAAAAAGAGAGATAGTCAGTGTGTCAAATACTATATTGATAAAAATGAAGCGATACAAAACAACTAATTAATGCTAAATTAGGTAGTAATAAGATAATTAGAAAAATATTGGCTATTTTTTTCTTCTTTATTTTTCCCGATAAATAATGTCTCGTAGCACCAGTACGGTTCTTTGAACAACTTTTATGCACTCAGAGCGAATTTTCTGGTTCTTCACAGTTTGTCTGGTGATATTTAGGCACCCTGTACCAAATAAAAGTTAGATTTAAACTAGTGTGTGACCGGATTTCAAGAAACAATTTTAAAACAAAGATTGGAAAAATAGTCAAACGAAAAGTGTGCACTCACAGAACTGGAAACTAAATTAAAGTAAAAAATTTTATATTCAATGAATAACCCCAATTACACCATATATGAAATAAGATATTAAATCCTTTATGAGTAGAAATATTTATCAAAACTGAAGAAAAGATTCAATGGATTCGTACTGAAATTAAAATGACATTTTTAAAAATGCAATTTTATAATTAATTGTTTAGTACTTTTCGTCGAAGTTCTTGTCTTCATCAAAACCTTATTATTTTAAAATTTTGTGACTGAATAAAAAAAAAATCATAAATGCTATAGTGCCAAAAATATTACTCAGAATTAAATAGCATGTGAAATATTGTATGATCTTAATTAAATAAAAAGGATGATCAAAGTAGAATATGCCAACAAATAAAATGTTGGAAAATATTTAATTGGTAAGATGCAAAAACTAGAATTTTAATACATTATTTTAACTAAAACAATTTTACATGGAAATAATTATTTTGCTCAAAATATAAAAGAAAGTTATATAATTTAACTAAATGTCATACTCAACATTGCTCGGCAGTAATATCCCTTCATGTATAGAATTTTTAATGTTGAAACTTACATTTTTAACTTTTAACGTTGAAATAATATATTAAAGAAAGACATTTATTGTACCCCCTGTACTTGATGAAATGTATTGAAACACATTAAAACAAAACACATTAAAATGTATTGAAATAAAAAATTTAATAGTGGTAAAGAAGCTGAAAATCTCATCAAAAGGGTACCTGTATATTTCCTCTTTTCCAAGTCATCTGAATTATTTTTTTTTATAAATAAATAACAACTGAGAGAAATGTGACATAATAACGAAATTGGTACCATCCAAAACTAAATTTCATCATTGTTAAGATAATGTAAAATTTTTCGGAATAATCTTCTACTAAACTTCTGTGTGCAGAAAAGCGAAATTTTAGTTAATTTCTCATTCCTTTTATTTCTGCTAGAGTGGTTATATCTGTTCTATTCTCTCGCAGTTTACTTTTCTTATTTTTGTTTGAGAGATTGATTTATGCCTGCTATTACGATTTTTTAATTCACTACTTTGCTCTGCACTCAAATGTAAACTTTGGAAAATATTTGCAATAAAATAAAGCCAAAATCCTTTTAAAAATTGGCAGAGTAATTCACAGTTAACTAATTCCAATGCATTTAAGGTTTTTACAAAATTAAGAGCTACGGAAAGAAGCATTTCAAAAAATCGAATTTATTGTAATTCGGAAACGAATTTAAGATTGTTTAAAAGTATTTTTATGATATAAGTAAATATTTTATAAGGAATAATTTCTACCTGAATTTATTAAGGAAAAGTTTCAAATAATATCTAATAATTTCATTATGATTACTTTTTGAGCTTTCAAAACATGCCTGTATTCTTTTTCTTGTCTTAAATAATAGGCCTTTTCTTTTATTTTAAATCTCAAAAAATATGTTTGACGACCAACTGATTATACCATTAAAGAAATAGGCAAAATACAATATCTATTTATACTGTGCGATACCTATACCTAGCCAGAGGCCATGCAGAAAACTTGATGGGGTCCCGAAGAGCAACCCCAACTAGCACGAAGGAACAAACGACAGTTGATGACATTGGATTCTTGCAAACAATAAAGAACCCTCTAAAGAAAACGCATATTGGTGCAAAAAAAGAATAGAAAAAAACATTGAATTTTATAATACATATTAAGTTGCGAAACATTAAAAATGCATAAAATACATTAAATAAGTGTTAACTTCTTACATTAGGAGAAGGCTAAATACAAAATATTTGACAAAATGTCCCTAAAAGAAGATTTAATGACTGGAAATTTTATGAGTTCTTCGACTTCAAGAGACACCCAATTTCTTGGACATCTGAGTCTGTGTTCTAGCCATAGTGCACAGGCTTTGATCACGTGATTTATAGATTCTTCTTCGGTGCCACACTAACAAGTCGTATGCAAACTTTGATTGAATTCAATCCAGTTCTTTAGAGGAGATTTGGAATATGCATGCACATGTATATACGTATGTGTTCAAGTACACAATGATTTTTTGTTTATATTAAGATTAATAAAGTTCGAATATGGTGATTTACTTTTATTGTTGAATGAATAAAAATAATATTTTTAAAAGGAGGGCTTTATAAAAAGTATTTTTTTAAATACAGGACTTTGTAAAAAAAAGGTTATTAATGCTGTAATTAGAAATTACCAGTTTCTTTATTTTAAAACACATATTAGAAATTATCAGTTTCTTTATTTCAAAAGACATATTTTACATATGGAAGAAAAATGCAAAAATTTTAATCACAAAATGAAAGCATCGAATGAAATCACAATTCAGTTCGCTGCTCACGAGTTTGAACACTTTCAGCATTAGTTACGCTTTTGGGCGCTTTGAACAAAGCACATAACAGAATACTCCTAACATTAATATAAAGGTGAAACACACAAAGAAAATTGGAATAATGTGCCAAAGATCCGGAGTATCTGAAATAAAAAAAATATATATGTATTTAACAAGTATATCAATATTATTAAATTAATGCAATTTATTATAAATTTAATCGTATAATGCTATTCTAGAAATTAAATTCAACTAGGCGGACTGAACTCAGATCTTGATAGAAATATTCAATTTTGGCATCAAGATGGTGCACCAAATTTCGTTTGTTATGTTTTCAACTTTTGAATTTTTATGTTCACATTGATAATCATAATTATTTTAGCGAAGTTTATTTCGAGATACTAAATACAACTTCCTTGGATACAATAATTCCTTCCAACTTCCTTCCTTTCAAAATATACCGAAATCTTCTATTGTGGCATTATGTAACAAACTACGGAATTTCGCAATTATTGTGTTCGTATGCATTATCTGATTGATGAATATTGTTAAAAATTTGAATACGCATCTATAATTATAGAACTAAATTCATAATCCAACTATCACCTAATTATCCAAATATCACTTGCGATTTTTTCTAAATTTTTGTTCTCACATGAACAGGCCGACATATTTACCATAGACAAGATTTGTTCTAACTTTGGTAGAAATTTATAGTTTACACACTTTATTTGTATAATGTATTGTGTTTTGGGCAATTAATAGTTTGTTCTCCTCACATTTATCAACTGCTTTGTTTAAACAGATGTATATTTTAATCAGAATAACTAAATTGGTTGTAATAATATGATTGATCCCTGTGTGATTGATTATTCAGGCTTTACTTAAAAAGTTGAAATACATTTAGTAGTTTATTTATTCGAAATAAGTAAACACAATAAAATGTGAAAGTGCTCAAAATGATTTAAAATTAGTGTTTTTTTTATAAAGATTAAACAATGGCGTTTATTTTTGAATAGTTCCATTTTTAGCTGTGTATTCGCCGTATTCTTATTAGTAGTATTTTTCTGACTGATCGGTGCATTTTCTGCTTTTATTTTTTTACTTCTGCTATTTTTATTTTCGGCGTATCTCTTATACTATATAATACTTCAACGCTGAAATCGTGCTTATTCTGAGCACATTTTCTGAATTAAAAAAAGAAATTGAGCCGTCTGAAAGAAGTAAGCAGGCCGATAAATATCAAAGTATCATTTGATATCTAGGTTTGAGCTATGCAGTAAGTTATCAATTACTCGGTAAACAATGACAAATTTCAGCATCAGAAAAGTTGTGGTTGATCTAGAGCTGGAATAAAACATAATGCCTGTATGATTATCAGATTGGCTATAACCAGATTCGTCTCTTTTATCTTTCCGCTGTATGACCAAAGTACAAGATAGAGTTACGGTCATTGCTAGATAACAAGGAAAATAAAATATGCCCTGATCCTGCAGTTATATCGAATAACTTGTTCCCTCATATGCCAACGTTCAGATTAAAATAGTGTAATCAGGCTGACTCCCATATCTAGTGCTGAGCTGCCTAGGAGCTGACAGTGACAGCTAATGAACTCCGCTTCCTGATGATTTATCCCACAAATCAGGATGACTCCCATTTTTAATGCTGAGCTACCTAGGAGCAGACAGTGGCAGCTAATGAGCTTCGCTTCCTGATGATTTATCCCACAAATCAGGATGACTCCCATTTTTAATGCTGAGCTACCTAGGAGCAGACAGTGGCAGCTAATGAGCTTCGCTTCCTGATGATTTATCCCACAAATCAGGATGACTCCCATTTTTAATGCTGAGCTGCCTAGGAGCAGACAGTGGCAGCTAATGAGCTTCGCTTCCTGATGATTTATCCCACAAATCAGGATGACTCCCATTTTTAATGCTGAGCTGCCTAGGAGCAGACAGTGGCAGCTAATGAGCTTCGCTTCCTGATGATTTATCCAACATATCAAAAGGAATACAATAATAACAACCACAACGAAAGACCAAAAAACATTATACTCTAGTGTGACATTGCTTTAACTAAACGTAATTCTTTGCAAATTATTCATGGCACGGTTGTAAGTAGGCAGAGTTTTATGAATGTTTATATTAAGGTTTCTTTCCCGCCAGCCTGGATTTATTTTTCAACCAGAATATATTTAGTAACACACGGCATCTCCTGCAACGAATTATCTTCGAGCTTGCTGGATCCTTCTTTGTCTGAATAAATCACCTGAATTCTCTACTGTACAGCATATTTTAGACCTGATGGGAAGGCATGTAGAACTTTCTCAGAATTTTCCTGGCTAATCAAACATTTGGAGACATTTTACAGACAAATTACTCAATGATCAGTTTATCACTTTATATGAATGCATGGATTTTAAAATGAGATTATTATATTATATTTGCATCTTATAATGTGGATAATTAAAATTATTTGAAGGATATAATAATACTATAAAATAAAGTGATAGTAAAAAGATTCTAATCCAATAGAGAACAGTGACATCTTCCAATTGTTATCAAACGTATATAATAAATAAAACAACATTTCAAAAATATATTTAAAGTGAATATTTTATAACATTTTAGTATGTCATAATACATGCAGGTGCTCTAAGGATATTTATTTTAGAATCATTATTAGTTATGTTTGACATTCCTGTATAATTGAATGCTTTTGAGTCATTATAAACTTATGTTATGGAAACATAAATTGGCTTACATGGCTTGGCTCCTACTTTTGCTTCACACCTTAGTCCAGTAAACCCTTCATTGCATCTATAATTGAAAATGGACAAATAAAAACAGTTGTTTAAAGATTATTTCAATACATTGCACTACAAAAATATGAATGCAGAAAGAGAGTAAGTATAGTTAGATTAGTGAAATTTGGCATGAAGCAGTATTGCAATTTTATAATCAAAGATATGTTTATGTTTATAAAGATTCAATATTTCATAAGAGCCTTTGGTAATCGTTCAGCGTTGGTTGAAGAGCAGGAACCTTTTCATTTTAATAGCATTCTTTAAAAAATAATCCACATGACTGATGCAGTGAGAATTCCAATGACATTTTCGAATTTTAAAGAAATGAATACATCTAACTTTCCAAAATATATTGAATTAACTCTTACAATCCTCTACAAGTACATCTGCGTCCTTAAATAGCTTACAGAAGTTTAATCAGAAAATGTACGCACCAGCAGTTTGCACAATAACACAAGTTTGGGACCTCCTCCTTAATGTTCCTTGTGTCATTATTTAACTTCTTTATGCCTAACACTCTGAACAGAACAAGAGATCCTGCATAATTATTTAAATTTCCATTTGAGAAGCAATTTATACAGCTCCACTGAATCGACTATGAAAGTCATGGACAACGCGAAAAAGTGAGACTTATCTCCAACGAAGTTTCCCTATGCCAATAGCAATCCCCCCGGGGAGGCACCTCGAAATGAGGATGAGATGCTTCCGGCCTGGTGGTTGGATCTCGCCACCCTGGAGGGTACACTAATAGGTGGGGAATCTGGCTCCTCCCATCGATGACGGGACGTACTTCCTTTGGGGAGGGTTGTACCGTGGCCGGTGACGGCCCTTAGGACTCAACCACAATTCCCGCCAATGTTGCTGTTTCGGCGGTCCGGTCATTCAGTTTTATGGTTTAAATCCGTGTGTTTTCGGGCGGGTCGGAGAGTTAGATGGTTACCCTATCCCAATAGCAAACAAATATTATGCTATGTTGAATGAAATAAAATATTATAAGTAATGGTGTATATCATTGTTGAATATTGAATAATATATCTCACAATATTGTATAATATTATACAATATTCTGTATTGCCTGAAAAATAATTTAAAATTTCTAAAACGTGAATTGGGAACAAATTTTCTTTCTTCTTAAATACAATTACTGTTAGCCTATTAATTGACATTATAATTTAATTTTCAATTAAACGTTAATTTTCACATTATTTAAATCCTGTCTATTAATTTTCAGACTTTGTAAGAACCGCGATTTAAAATAAAATTTTATGTGAATAGATATATCAATAACAGTTACTAAACACGAGTCAAGATATTCTAGAAAAATCAAAGGATAAAATATAACCTGATGATAACATAAACCTTTTCTCTCAATTTATTATAGATCATATGATTCAAAATGAGCTGAAAGGGGTTACATTTGAATTAAAAAAATGAGTCTTTTTTACATTACAAATATATTTGCTCTGTATGATTAATCTTTGAATGTATTCAACTTTAATGTATTGTTATTGATAACTAAATGTTTTAATATTTTATTAGAACAATTAAAAAAATCCTAGCTGCTTTGAATTGGCAATTGTTTGGCTTCAGCAGAAATTATTATTATCACAGGTAATTAAAAGCTTTTAAAGTCATTTCTGAAAAAAAATTAAGAACTGAGGCAATGATATCCACTAACAGTTATTTAATTGAGTGAGCAGCTTCGGCGTATCGACAAAATTAACGTATTTACAAAATTTTTGAAAATTTCAATTTGTTAAAGATTAGAAAAAATGTTTTTGAATATATAGAACTTTGTTCTGTTTCCCTTTACGTTTTTTTTTTTTTTTGGTAAAAAAAATAGTCGTATAAGTATCATTGGTAATCTTTGACATTAACGAGCAATATTTCTGACGTTAAAATGAGAATGATATCAACTGTTTAAAATACAAGCAAAGAATTGTATCGATTGTTAGAGAGATATAAAGCTATTGATAAAACAAAGATAATCCAAGAGTAAATATATTATCTATTACAAATAAATGAGAATGAATAAGACATAAGGCAACAACTATTCTACTAGATGGATAGTCGCTTTACCTGCATTTGTAGCTATTTTCGACAATTTCACATTTTCCATTCACGCATCTGTTGTCATTGCAAATGGCTAAAATAAAAAAAAAATAATAAAAAAAAATGTGACTTTTATAAAAAGAAGAAAAGGAAAGAGAATTTAATATGGTCAATTTCCTTAAAAGTTGGAATTTATGAAGTAATGAAGCGATCAGAATTTAAATCGTAAAGCAGGGAAAGGAATTATAAAACTTAAATTTACCATGGTATTTGCTTATTAGAAGGGATGTTCAAATGAAAAGGTACGAAACGACACGATGGATATAAATGAAGATGATTGATTACCGAGCCGAAGGATTCCTTGTTCCCAGAATTCCTGAGGCCGTGACGATACCGAGTATTTAACAACGTCCTTGAGATCATCGTGAAGCGCTTCCCTATCAGATGTTTTTTCAGGGAACCAAACATATGAAAATCACAGCGTGACATGCCCGGGCTCTAGGGCGTCTGGTCAAGCTGCTCCCACTTAAAATTCGCCAGTTCCGCGTGTGCGACCCTGCAGACGTAGGACGTGCGTTATCATGAAACAGAACCACTCCTCCGTGAGTGGCCCTGGTCTTTTATTCTTGATGGACCTGCGTAGTCTTCGGAGTGTCTCACTATACCCATCGGAGTTAATGGTTCTTCTATGCTCGAGGAATTCAACAACAAGAGAGTGAACTCAAGGATGTTGTGAAGCACGATTAGTTCTCGTCACGGCCACATGAATTCTGGGATCAAGGAATCCTTTGGCTCATTAATCAATGGTATCCCTGTGCTTATGACTACAGTGTATACCTTGAAAAAAGTCTTCAGTTATATCCTCAGTGTCGTTTAGTTCCTTTTCATTTAAACACCCCTTGTATTTTGATATTTATGACCTTGGAATATTTTTCCAATGTGAACTGTTTGACGTTTTCTAAATATTCTGAAGTTAAATATTAGGCCATGCTAAGAATGCTACCCTGCCACTTTCAGATTCGGCAAACTGTCTTTCCTGATGGTTCCATTTAAATTATTTGTGTAATAATTATGTTATTCATGTATATTCAGCTCCAAAATTCTTTTAAGTATACTCGAATTTTACTAAAAAATCAGCATAAGTTAAAAGAGCTTATCCAGAGGCCTCAGAAGGAATTTAGATTTACAGTTATTAATTGAGAAAAAGCATATTTTGAACTGGAATTTTTTCCCTTATATAAACTTCAGAATTAATGGGCAGTGTTTTAATGTCATGAATAGAAAGTCAAAACTTTCTTTGAAGTTTAAAAATTGGATAGATATTTTATATTTGTAATGAATTAACAATCTCAGTTTAGCAATATTGACTATTCAGTTTAGAATTTTCTTTTCATTTTTTAAAAAACAACCATAAAAATGGTTTAATATAATTACTGCTATTCATGTATAGACTTCATGTCGGTACATGACAAAGAGAAAGAAATAAGATTTTTATTTTCTCTTCAACGATGGGAAGTACTGTCAAAATCTATCTCGACATTTTAACGTTTCTCTCCATTTCAGATTCCCCCCAGTCTGAAAAATACAATTTTGAAATAATGGCTGTCAGTGCATTTGTAAACACAATCGTTTGACGTACACGAAGAAAATTTGGTATTTAGTCTTTACACTGAATTTGTATAATCTTATACTTAATCCTTAACTGGGGACGTGCGGTTTGTGAGACCGCTAGCGATGGATTTTCTGTCACTCCTATTCTATTTTTAGCTTAATGGATTGAATGGACTCTGTAGCTTCCTGTTTTGTGACCTTCAATACACGTGCATTATTTCAACCGATTTTGGCAGATGCTTTTTAAAATAATTGAGTTATTTCTTCGACCGCGGTCTCTAAGACCACATCACCCTGTTAGTGTCCCAGTGATAAACAAGGCTTAGCAGATGGTGCTAAAATTTGGCCCCGAAATATCATCCAGTTTACTGATCCTCTTATGAAGCAGTGCTCCAGACACTTTTAAATGAAGAATAAAGTGATTTTAGTGATAAGGATAATTGTACAGAAGTGTTTTTCAATGAATGTTCGCATTCAACTGATTTTGATATGTATGTTCAAACATAATTAATTTTTCTAGTGACAATGTATTTTGAAAAAATTATAAAATATATTAATATACCAAGAGATATGTATACAGAATTTATAGGTTGATTTTTAAAATAGTTCTTAACCTGTATGTTTAAAATGCCCTAGAAAACCGTGTTATGAAAGTCACACAAACCGATACAAAAAGGCCAATTTTACACATAGCCAATTTTTTTATTTTTCATATAATTGTTGAATTTTACATTATATTGTCTTCTATATACCTTCATATACTGTAAAAATAAATATGATTTAAAAAGTAAAATGCTTTTTCAAGAATATTATTTATTGCAACATGTAATTTGAGAAGAAAATGTATGTTCCAACGCATTTACTTTTATCAATAACAATAAATTTTGAAAAATTTCTAAAACATATCAATATATCAAGAAAAATATCTGCAAACTATATTGGCAGTTTTTCATATAAATACATTCATTAGAAAATTTAATTTGAGTCTAAATGAAATGTGGTCTCGTAGACCGCACCTCCCCAGTTAAGTCCAAAAATTTCACACACCCCCAATTAAGGGTTAATTTATTCATTGGAAATGTGTCTGAATGTACACATAAAAAAAGGTCTGCAAAAAGTAATGCATTTTGGTTGATCATTTTACTAATTAAAATAAAGATTTCTATCAACTACTGAACTAAATTAATTTAGAAACTCACCGTCAATCGGTCATGACCTTAACGCAACCACTCAAAAATGCGGTAATTCAGATAAATGAAATTAACTTTGTGATCACATTTTTAAAATTATAATTGAGCGCCAAATTTGAGTTCTAATGAGTCGGGGAAAAAGGGTATCCAAAACGCACACTTGGTTTCAATGCATAAAACTGAAATAGTAAAAATCTGAGTATTCTATCTGTCCATATCCTTGTCCGTTGTCGAGGCTGACCCAGTCCGATGACACTTTTTAGGAGCAGAAAATTTCAAATTAAGGTGTATACACTTGAAACTTCGAAAATCGTTCAAAATATCGAAATTTTTTTATTGCTTAATAATGTTCTCTGATCCTTTAGCTTTCAAACGATACCAATATGTTATCGATATTCGAAATATTTCTATAGTTATAATTATTTTTCTTGAGGTGCTTTCATTAAAAACCCGTGTTACGGTTTTTTTTAAACTCATTTTTTGAAGAATGATATTTTTACACTATGTTGCTTCATTCAAACAATCATAACTCAACAAGAAATGAACCAAATACAATTATTTATATATCAAAGTAATCTGTATGAAACAGCGGATGTTTTTTACCTCAATCAAAGTTATATTTATAGAAATAAATTTTTAATATCTATTTAAATGTTAAAATTACAGAAAAAATCTCGCTTTTTCTATTCATCGTTGATGAAAAAATTGTTAAAAAAAACTATATATTTTTATAACTTGATTGAGGCAGACAACATGAAGACTAATATTGGGCATCATTTCCAACTAGAATTGTGTGTCTGTACAAATTAAAATGTAAGACATCATATTTCAAAAAATATGCTAATTAGCTCATTAAATATTATTTAATTAATTAATAATTAGTGTAATATGTTTTTTTTATCACTGAAATGAGTTTAAACATATTTTAATGACCTTCTGTAAAAAACTGGATTTTTAAAGTTAAAATTAAAAAAAAATTATAGTGTGTACGTACACCTTAAATAATATTTTCTATTCTGAATAAAAACTAACACTTGTAATCTGTGACTCTCAATTGACTCTCATAATAATTATCCAATTGACGAATGTGTTCGATTGCGGACTTTTTACAGCTGCTTTAATAAGTTAATTAACGGGAACAACGTTTGGATTATTGCGAAATATAAAAAAATACTCATTATAATAATGCTCCGATTATTTCTCGCAATAGATATGAGCAATGCGAGAAATTTAGACTTTCGTTTGGGATGCATCTCTTATATTAACATTCGAAACAGACAAAAATTGTGGATAGATCGCAAGCATGTAAATCCGCTAATGCGAATTACTACGGATATGAAAATGTCTGTCTATTTGTTTCCAATTTGCTTAGTACTTAATAAAAATACTACTCTTTTTTTTACAAAGTGTTAAATATTTTAAAATTTTCATTCTTCAATTTAACTAAAACTTCAAACTTAAGGAGGACAGAAAATTAAAACTAAAAGTAAAATTAGCACGTTTTATTTATTTATTTACTTTGAAAAACATCGTTTTTAGTAATGTATTGAAGCAGAATTATTCAGTACTAAAGTTTTTCTTAGCAATTCTGTTTTTGTTCTTTTCCAAAGCTTCGACGCTTAGGGCTCGGCTTTAAATGCAAGCATTCTGATGAAAATTATTCCATCTCATGGTATTTTCCCTGTTCTTTCAATTTATGTGTTTATTTTATTAGTTAGATTAGTTATAAGTAAGTATTATTTAAGTACGGTTAGAAGGATTTGAAAATATAATTTTTTATTGGTTTCATAATTATTAGATCCGCTTTAATTTGCAAATAGTGAGAAATAGGGCAGAGCTGTCCTAACGCTTTATGATCAATATTGGCTATTCCATTATCATATTTCGTTTGGCAGATGAGGTGAAATTCATACCTTATTATACAACATACATGCATGACTAATTGTATGTCGTGCAAATATACACTAATAAATTCTTTTCTTGCCGAAATATTCTTTAGAATTTCTGTAATTTCCGTAACCTTTGTATCTTATTACCAAAAAACGTGGGCGCAGAATGTGGCGGACGCCCTCACGACTGAAGCCTACTCTACTCCACTTATTATACAAGAAAGTTTTGGAAAGACCATTCCTTTCATACTTCATTCGGGGCCTCTCATCGCTTAGAAAGTTTTTACCACCTCATTTGAGTTAAAAACTTTGTATGTGCCAAAATATAAAGTACATGTACTTAGAGGAACGCTCCGCCTGACGTAAAGAATGACCATAAAAATGAAAGGCATGCATTGACTAATTCTAATTAAATTGATAATACATTGATTAATTATAATTATAAAAGGAATTACGATGAAGGTTAGCATTAAGCGGTTTTAATGGAATGTATTCATGCAAGATGGGTTTCATGTTTTCATTCAATTCCTTAAGCTGAAAAACGGGAAAGAAAGGCAAATATTTTTATTCCAAATCCTGTTGTTGAGGTAGTGGTGCCGTATAGGACGGTATTTGTTTCAAAGTTATGAAACTCAGCCTAACAACTACTGGCTATGCGCGATTAATGGACGTTGAATCAGATGTGTATGGTCAAACGCCGTAAAGCTGGTCTTGAGCGGTAGTCTAAAGAAATGCTCAACTATTTCTTAAGGCTCTGAATTGTCGATCCTGTCCCATATCACTTTTAATTTATCATAATTAAATTAATTAGCAAGTAAAAAATATTATTTTTTCTATAGTTCAAAAAGTTACAAAGAATACTTATAATAATACTAATACTATTAATTAAGAATATGCATTACAAAAAATGAAAATATTAAGTAGTTTTGAAGAGAATAGTTTTTTACCTTCGCAATTGCCACCGATTTCACTGTATCCAAAATTGCAGTTACAAACTTTGGTTCCATCTCTTCTAAAGTAGCATAGTTGGGAATTGACACCACAGTTACAATCTTTATAGAAAAATTAACAGAAGTTTATTTAAAATAAAATAAATTTCATTTGCTATATTTTAATCGTATAAACGAATACTATTGAACATTTTTGAAAATGTTAAGGAACATTTTCTCCACATTTAATTTATTTTATATGTTAACTACAAGCAAATCCAATATCTCAAGACCATTTATATATCAATTAATATATTACAATTTGCTCCTTTTATTTACGAGAAATTAATAATGATAATAATTGTTTAAACTATCATAAGGATAAAATTTTCAAATGATGAACTATTAGTTGAAATTAAATGTATTAGACACCCAAGAATATTTCAGAACCAAAGAAAAGTCATCAGTGCGTAAAATAATTTCAGTTGTGAAAGCTCTTATAATCAAGTTCCACTCACACACTTTCTTGACTTAAGAAGCTTGTCTTCTTTGACTAGACAAAACAATCTTTTTTCGGTTTTATTTTATATGAAATGTGAAATAATACACGAATATAAATTATATATCCTTAATTATTATGTATTGTACTTCTAAGAAATATTATTAAATTAATTATTAAAAATTAATTTGTGAGGCTAAGAGGAAAATAATTTTTAACCAGAAATCTATAAAACGAAGCAAAATTCATAAAATCACTATGGGGCGCTGATTTAATTCTTTTATACAATACTTTTTATTTATATGATTCTCTTAAAAATCTGAAGTATTGCTTACTAGTGCAGTAATATCATAGAAAAGAAGAGGAAACAGAAATTTTTAATTATTTAAAAACTTTTTAACAGAAATTTTTAAAAAAATCTGTTGAAAAGGGAATTTTTAACTTCATTTACTTGGGCATTTCAATCATTCGGCATCCATTAAATATTCCTACGAAACTCTCTTTTCTGTTTTGCTGACTAACTACGCAAGAAAGCAACCTTTTCTTTCTTAATTTCTGAAATGTATTTGTTTGACTTCCTGATTCTGATTCATAAAATAATTTGCAACTTTTAATTCACTAAGTGAAGCGTGTTTAAAATATTTTAAATCTTTTATTAACAATGATTTCCTACTATTTCAGATTTATATATGTTTTATAAATCATAATCATAATTATTATGGATTCCTGAGGGCATTTATTTTAAAATTCATTATTAAACGTCATTTGTTATAACAATCAAAGTATTTTTGAATTTCCCAATAATTTTTCTTAGTTTTCTATCATTTGTATCTGGCTAGCGTTAGAAAATGAAATATTTTTACTGATTTTTGCTCATATTATCATAGTTTTCTTTTTGTCTGTGAAATGTTTGAGTAATTTTTTTTATAAATTGCAGGAGAGTGGTCTTAATTGCAATCACCCATAGGCTTTAATTATTCTCATAAGCAGATATTACAGATAAATAGATTGATAAACAGTTTATTCTTGTTCAACAACAAGTTAAGTCAGTAATTTCAAAATTTCAGGAGTTTTAACAAATTTTAATGTGAAATAGTTATCATGAAATAGTTAGGATAAATTCAAACAATGATTGCACGCTTATAATAAAGCTATCAAAGTAAAATAAGAAAAACAACAAGAAACCATTAGGAATATGTAAATTAGCTAAAGTTTCCCTTTTTGCACATTTTTTTTTTGCAATGTTCTACTTTTATCAAAAAGTAAAAGTTAAATTTTTATAACACAATTTTATTTGAAACTTAAGTCAAAGAAAGTATTTAAAAAAATGCTTACACTAATAAATTTCTGTCTAATGCACTTTTATATAATAATAAAATCTATTTTTATTTCTTTATTTTTTCTTATTTTCTAATATTCAGGTTTAATACGTTTCATTATAATTAATACCATTGACTGCTGATTTTTTTCTCAACTTTTGCATAATATGGCGTTATTTACGTGAAATTGAAATTCAATTGATCCAAATCAATTAAATGATAACCAAATGCTGAAATTAAATGTATGTACTGCTATTAGAAATGCACAATTGTGCGAAATTCCAGAACTATACACTTAGAAAAAAAAAAGAGGGACCTTTTAAAAATTCTTCTTATTGAACATGAATCATTTCAATTTAAATTAAAGGGTATGGTTAAAATATTTCTTACCAACGCATTTTCCATTCTTCACAGATGTATACAGATCGCAGTTGCACTTCTTTTGTCTGAATTCGAAAGCGCATTTTCCTCGAGGACCGCAGTCGCACTCTGAAAAATATGAAGAATTTCTCACAAGGATTTAATACAGTAATTTAATATGAAGAATTGATGGAAATACATATAATAAGAAGAGTTTTTGCCAGGAGTAAATATGGTGAATTGAGTAAGGGATATATTTCTTTTAATAGTGAATATGATAAATTTAATTTTGAAGGAATTTTAATTGAAGAATGAATATGGAAACTCAATAAGGAACATATATTTTTTCTTAGGAATAATAAAATAACTATTTAAAACTACACAGATTAAACACTGAAATAACAAACTATTTATAATTCCAAAAGATATCCAATACCGTAGCAATAACCGTCGTCCTCTGAATATCCTGGATAGCAATCGCACACTTTGTCACCTTTCCAATTAAAGTAACAGAATTTTGAGTTTTCACCACAATAGCAATCTGAAACAAAATAAATAGAAAAATGCTACATAATATGGTCTTTATAAATTCAAAATTGTTAAATATATCAAAATTTTGTTTGTTTCACTAAAAAAGATCATGGATCCAGATTGCAGTTAACAAACGTTTTTGCAGACTTTCAAAAAGCTTTATTTATTTCACTTTCTTTCACTGGGGGTCAACTCATAACTAAATAGGAGAAGCTTCCGGTATGGTGATTGGTTCCCACTCCCCGATGGGTACAGAAAAGATGGTGTCGGCTGTTTCCCAATGATGAAGGGACGTACTTCCCAAGGAAAGGTAGCCATATATTGTACCGTGGCTCTTAGGACACAACCACAATTCCCACCAACGTTGCTGCTACGGCAATCCAGTCATTCAGATTTTTCCGTTTTGCTTTCGGATGGGTCGGAGTAACCGATTTCAGGTAAAGGTTGTAAGTATCAACATTGTAAATTTATTATGTTTTTACTTATGATGCTTAAAAACTAATTTCCAATAAATGCTAATTTTGGAGTCATGATTTATTCTTTCAGTTACTTTATTTAATGATGAAAACATATTTTTATCCTTTTAAAAAGAAGTAGGCATGCCAGCATTAATTTTTATATATAATTAAGCTTTTTATGTTTTACTTTAACTTATGGATACATAAATTTATTTGATAATGTAGTATTAATTTAAAATTATATTAATGATTCTATTTAATAATATAATATTTTATTTCATTATTTAATATAATACTATTTATATATTATTATATTTTATTTATGGAGCTGATGAAGATTTTACGAAGGAATGCCTCAACTGTTAAATCTTCAATTATTCCCAATAAGTTATTCTCAAATATTTCAAATTATCAATCCCTTAAAAATATAATATTTGATTGGCTTTAAATATTGATATTTATATTAATTTTGTATTGGCTTACGTTTATGGTTACAGATTGAGAGATGTTATAAAATTCTTTACTTGTAAAAGAGAGGAAATAGTCCACATATATAAAGTTGATGGTTTGTGTGTTTTTTTTACATGTCTAACGAGGAAAATCAAATATATGATTAAAAATCGCTCATCTAGGTAACGGCGATATTATAAAACGAAGCGAGCATTGGATCTTTAAGTTGTGCATTAAATTTTATTCACTTAGTTCATTTTTATTGAGTTTTCAGATCTATATTTAGCACATGAACTAGAGAAAGATAAGCGTATGCAACGAATAAGCAAGAGAAACTAACCACAAAACATTGTTTTTATTTGCTGATGTCTAAAGCGTCGACATTCATCGCAACTTAATTTTTTTTCCAGTGATATTCTTTTACATTAATGGAATTAAGCTGTCCGATTATACCTTAAGAGACTGTTTTTATATAATATTTAAAGCAAGGTTTTTTTTTTTTTCATTTTCAACTAACGTTTATGAAAATCTTAAAATAGCATACAAAAAATTTGTATTAAAAATTTGAACTATTTGAGAAAAATTACATTTTTTTTTTTGCACTAAATTAGATCATCTGCTAAATCAGAATGAATTACAAAATGGAGCTGAAAGGAACTCCAATCAATTTAACACAAAATTGAAGACATAAAATAGCAGGCTAATTTTCCAAATTTATTCTAAAATTAAGATGTCATTTTATTAAATAACATACCATTTTTAAATATAACTCGTTTTACGAATCAGCAGCTAAGAAAATTCAGAGCAAATAATAAAAAAAAAATCTTACCTTGTATACTTGAAGGAAGAAATGTAGATCTCGGCAAGAGTGAATAAGTTGATCCGTCTGATGTAGTACTTTCTATAACTAAAATCAAAAAGCATATATTTAAATATTTTTCTCCGATCCTTCCTTAAAATTTAAATGAATAATGCAAATGATTATGTAATAAAGCCGAAGACATTTTTAGCTGAAGATACTTATGCACTAACCAATACTAAGATCATTTCTTTTAACCGCAAACGGTTTGCAGATACACCTTTATATATATATATATATATATATATATATATATATATATATATATATATATATATATATATATATATATATATATATATATATATATATATATATATATATATATATATATATATATATTGTGGACCGCACATATGGTCGATATATGGTCACAATCGCATTCGATAATAAAATATAGTAGGCGACTTTTATATTGATATAAAGTAGATAAAGAGTTAATTTTATTTATTTCCATTTTTACAAAATACAATGAAGTGAAGAAACATAATGTACTACTGAATCTGATAAAAATTTTAACGCTCGCCAATTGTATATGATTAATTTTCTGTAAGCGTTTGAAGTTAATACATATAAAAGATTTGATGCCACTACTTATAAAAAAAATCTATTAATTTTTGTAGCACTGGCATATTGTTATTCTATATAGATTCTGGAACTTTTTTTATTCTAGTGTGTTTCACGTTTTAAAGAGGTGGGATAAAACTTTTGAATTCTTTGAAATTTTGATAGCATTTCCAAAGTTTCTAAATTTTTGGAATTTTTCACATCTAAATAATTTCCAATATAAATAAATAAATTAACTTTCAATAATATGAAACACATCAGAAATAGAGAAAATGATTGAATTGCTTTTACTGTTTATATTATTTTAATATACGCTGCAAATCTAAAATTAAAAAATAAAAATTGGAAACAATATTTCTTTTTTAAAATTTAAAGAGGGTAGTTGGCATTATTTAATGAAGATTTTTTTTAATATCATCATAACTATTCACATTTAATTTAAAATAAGAATGGTTATATTACTCTCATTTATTTGATATTTCATTGGTACCCTTACAAAGAGAATTGCATTAAGAGAAAACAGATTGACCCATTGTATTTAAAAGATGCCCAAAACTTTCTCTTAAAGGTAAATGGAATTTCAATCTTCACGAAGTAAACAGTTCATGAATCAAATTTTAATTTTTCTGAAAATCAATTCAAATTCTCAAAAGTTTTAGAAAAGTAAAATTTAAAAAAACTATTAATAACAGAGAATTCAAGCTTTTTATCTGTTACCTTAGTCATATCTATAACTTACAAGATGAGAGCCACATATCCTTTAATCTATATCAGAACCTAATAATTAGGGACGTTTTTTTTTTACTTTTAATTAATAATAAATTATTCCAAATAAGAATTTGTAGAACATCTAATTTATCACTAATCGTATAAAAATATTATTTGTATTCTAAATTTACAGAATTTAATTTAATTCTAATTAATTTCCAAAGTTTTATTTTAATTCAGCCCATATTAACTTCATTCCAAAATATTCTCTTATTCCCCGAATCAATTCCACCTTTCTTATTTAATTAATGCAACGGAAGCTCTGTAAGATTGCTGACATCGACAAGTTCCCACACTCGGAGTGAAGGGATAAAAATGTGTCGAACTAAGACATTCTTTTAAAAGATCTCTATAATTCCCTTAGGAAAATCGACACGTGTAAAGAATTCCCTATCAAAATCTCACAGTATGTAATGACGGGTATAAATCTTTCATTAGCTTTTCCTCATTTTCGCTCTTGTTCTGTGTTGATTTGCTCGTATGTATATATATATATATATATATATATATATATATATATATATATATATATATATATAAAATTTTGTTCTGTATCAAGTAATTTAGTCAGATATATGATTGCACAAGGAGAGTTAAAAACTGATTATAAATTCTTATTCTGGTCCGATTCGTATTTAAATATGAAAATAGGAGATTGAAAAGTTGTTTCGCTTCTTATATAGAAGAAATGTGACAATGGAATAAATAACACGTGATTTCGAATTATACAAGGCACTTTTTCTTCATGAATACTTGAAAGAAAATTATTTATGTTTCAGATAAACACCCCGTACAGTTGAAGACAGAAACGTAGACACCCTGACGGTTGAATCAGTCGTATTCGTTGACGAAGTACTTTCTATAACTAAGAAAATCAATGAAATAAAATAGTTGTTTTTGATATGAATAGCAATGACCTTTCTTATAAAAGCAGAACTTATTATGATATTATAGAATCAGAAACTTGAATAATGATAGTTTATTTTCTTACCAACGCATAATCCATTCTTTTCAATTGCAGATGGTTTACAAATGCACTTTTTCTGTCCAAATTCAAAGCTACATGTGCCATAAGGACCACAATTGCATTCTAAAAATTAATTATAAAAATATTTTAAAGCTTAATTTATTCAAAGCAATTTTGAAACGAGCTACTTAAAACTAATATTTCCAACAATTCTATGCACATAAAATTAACAAATTTGCATCGGATAATCATGCATTATTTAAGTTGAATTTCAGTTAAATTTCATTTCGAAATTTGCTTTTATTCTATAATATTTATAAGATAAATTATCTGCATGATTCATTGAAATTTTGCTTTGAATCGATACATACATATATATACGTACACTATTTTTAATAGTAACTGCAGTACTCACAATAAAAATAAATTAAGTAAATGATGATAAGTAATTTTAGAAGTCTAAAACCTTTATTAATTTGTCTGGTTTTAACAAGTTTTAGATATAAATTTAATTACCGTAAGGTATTAATTAAAGTTATCTCATTTTTTTTTCATTAAAATTGATTAGATCAAAGTACATTTTATAATAAAATAGATGGAACGTTAAATTTTTGCTGTTTTTTTACAAAATTTCATGTCATTGCTTTAAAATATATAGTTATTTTCAGATGAAGATTATCTAAAAGGTATTTCATTCTTAAATATCTTAATTATCTTGCTTATGTCAAAATGTCTTCAAACATGTGTCATCAAACGCAAGCAATATCACTTAGCATAAATTCAATACATTTGTAAAAAAATTGCAAGTTAGAATTTAACTCCATGAGGTAATTCTTATTATTAAAGAATATTGTAATTTAAAATTCTAGAAATAAGTTCTATTTACTTATGAAAACCAACATCTGCTATCAGTTGACTTTTAAGCAAGTACCTGGGTGTCCAAGCTTTGTTTGGCATTTTTTTTTCTGTTAAACTGTAAATGAAATCCTATCCTATGGCTCGTTTATAGTCATAATCGAAATCTAATTGAATTAACGCGGGATCAAACATGAGAAAAATGCAGTCTGAAACCCTAACCACTACCCCATGTCTGATACGCTTATGCAAGTCATGTATAGCCGAATGTCAATATTTAGTTGCATAAAAAAATTTCTTTCGTGTAAAATCGTGATTTTTCGGGAAAGATACCTATACAGATAAATTTAAAATGAAAACCCTATCTAAATATAAAATTTAATCTAAACCTTTAAAGCCATTTTCGAGATACACGAAATAAATTTATATATATATAAAAGAATTGCTCGTTTAAAATTATAAGATTTAAAAGTATTGAAATAGCTGTTAAATGTAAATTTGATAAAGAAAGAATATTTTACCAGCACAATATCCATTGACTTGTGAATATCCAGAATAACAACTGCAATTTTTGTTCCCAGCCCAATCCAAGGAGCAAGATTTTGAATTCGGACCGCAATAACAATCTAGAATAAGAAAAAAAAAACATATTTATTTTAAATAGCCCACACATTGAATTTCACAAGCTTTAATATAATAGAAGGCAATATTTAAATTGCTAGTTGAAATACCATTAATCATGTAAACTATTTCATAACGAAACTTACTCTAATTAATAAACTGGATGCGAGTTTTTCATTATGTCCATGAAATACTCCATAACTGTATTTGTAACTTAAAACTGACTATCAAAACAAAGAGTCACCAATATAACCTCCACTTGTGGGCGACAATAATGCACATTACATTTGTATCAAAAATAGCATACATTTCGCCAGAAGTATTACTATTCTATCAAGAATAATAGGTCATTTTCTAATTGAATCAGAGAAATGAATTGATCAGAGATTAAAATTAGTATAAAACAAGAATTTAATTAAGGATAATTTATTTTTAAGGTTGTACTAATTGTATATGGAAGTTAGAACAATAATGCATTTCCAATTTATTATTCAGCTCAATAATAATGCAGAAGTTCAACTAGAAATAAATAGAACAAATTTCTTCTGTTTTTCAGATAGACACAACTGCAATCTAGAACGATTGCTATCTTCGAAAGATGATGAAGGAAAAGAAAAAAAAATGCTTTAAAAAATACTTACCAGGAATTGTTGATGAAAGAATTGTGCTCAGCAAGCCTGACGAATCTGTGGTAGTTGATGTGGTAGAAGTTGACGTACTAGATTCAATGACTATGGAATAAAAGTAAAACAAAATTCTCTCTTACAGAATAAAAAGAATATCGTCAGTCAGTTTTAATAAAACATTAATATAAATAATAAGCACAGAAAGCACAACAGTTACTGAAAATGAATAATTTCACAAGTATCTTTTTTTTATTTTTAACTGAAACTGATAATTTATTTTTAATTCTGATTCTTATTCAGTTTTCAGGACATATAAAGATATTTTATTTTGTGCAATAAGAAACAAAAATTATTTAAAAGGTTTTCTATTTTTTATCAGTCATAATTTGTAATATGAATAAAAGATTAAATAAAGTAAACTTACAGAAATTATGTACTTTTTTCCAAAGCTTGAAAACTTTTTAATTGTCTGGATGACGTGTAAGGGATAATGTATCAAAAAATTACGTTCCTAGATTTCTTTAGAATAGTTATAAATTTTACTTCACTGTATAAATGGAAATCGGTCATCAAACAGCTATATAATTATTAAACTATTAATGAATTTTACATAGTTTTAATGACATCAAAGCACCTTTTATCATCATATTTTTTGATAAGAATTAATGGAATTCATTTTTGAGCTCACTATCTATTGAAACACAAAAGATTCTCCTAAGAAGTTTTTTTCTATAATCAAGACTGAATGGTATTAATTCAAATCACACGATTTAAGGAAAGAAATGTATTTTATTCAAAACTGCAAGACCTTTTTAAATCAGGGTAAAATCTGTATTAAAATATGAATCGGTTTTAAAAGCTCAGTACTATTTTTCCGATATTAATGTATTTGCAATGTTTAATACATGTACTCATAAAAAACAAAACTATATCGAAATAAAACAGTTCAAGAATTGGAAGTATTGTCTTCTGCAATAACCGTAATCGTAGATGTAATCGAAGTAGAAGTAATTTAACCCAATTATTATATTTTCATAAGAAACGATATTTCACTTAATTTCAATATAAATTCTGAAATACATATTCTTCGTACCATCCGGGAAAGATTTATGATAAGATAAACATATATGGCTGTATATATAATAAAAATAGTTTTTTAACCCTCGAAAACTATAACATTGAAGAAAAACTTTTTTTGTAGAAAAAAATTATTGGAAACTTCTAAAACTTTATTGATTCAATTTACAATAATCTCCTACATATACCAGCAACTTTAATTTAAAGCCATGAAAACACTACAAGTTCTGACAGAATTTACGAAAATGTATATGCAACAAATATAAATCCATAAGCTCTTATAAAATCTGATAAGATTATGATCCTAAGCGTCAACGTATAACACATGACATTGTTTAAATTTAGATGAACTTACGATGCTTTACTCTTCCCAAAGCTGCTGAATACGATTTTATTGATTAAATTCACAGAAAATTGAGAATGTATAGAAAAGGTAATATTATCATTATGCTGCCAATTCTTGAATGGTGGCCCCTCAAAAAGGAATAATTAGCAAAGGAAAATGAGACATACATTTAAAACTAGAATAACTGGTCACATTTAAACTCGAAATTTTTAACTAATATTTACATAACAAACTGTTTCTATCGTATATTTATGATTCGATATAAACTACTGGTAGCAATAACAACTTACATGCAATAATTCTGTAATGCATTTCTACGAACACTTTTTTGAATGATCAAAATACGTCTTAAAATAACGTGTTAAACCACTCTAAATTTCGAAATAAATTTTCTTTTATAAAATAAATGGACTCAAAATGATTGTCTTAAAGGTGCAATTTCAATCATGCAAATAAGAAGTCATTTGTTGTCTTGTCGTATGAATACAGATCTTGTGGAGCCGTATTTATTGAAAGTGTGGTTACAAGCTTATTAATAAAGAACCGTTTTACTCAAATGGCGCAAAATATGTGAATTTTATGAACTGTCTGGCTAGTTGGTAGAGATTCATAAGGCACAACACCACGACAATTAAAGAAAAAGTCATTACTATCTTGACATTTGAGTAAATTGAACATAGGTTTTCCGGTATTGCCTATCATTTTAAGTTCCATTCTTTTAAAGTAAGAACTGTCTGTCTAGTTGGTAGGAATTCACAAGGCACAACACCACGACAATTAAAGAAAAAGTCATTACTATCTTGACATTTGAGTAAATTGAACATAGGTTTTCCGGTTTAGCCTATCATTTTAAGTTCCATTCTTTTAAAGTAAGAACTGTCTGTCTAGTTGGTAGAGATTCATAAGGCACAACACCACGACAATTAAAGAAAAAGTCATTACTATCTTGACATTTGAGTAAATTGAACATAGGTTTTCCGGTATTGCCTATCATTTTAAGTTCCATTCTTTTAAAGTAAGAACTGTCTGTCTAGTTGGTAGGAATTCATAAGGCACAACATCACGACAATTAAAGAAAAAGTCATTACTATCTTGACATTTGAGTAAATTGAACATAGGTTTTCCGGTATTGCCTATCATTTTAAGTTCCATTCTTTTAAAGTAAGAACTGTCTGTCTAGTTGGTAGGAATTCATAAGGCACAACACCACGACAATTAAAGAAAAAGTCATTACTATCTTGACATTTGAGTAAATTGAATATAGGTTTTCCGGTATTGCCTATCATTTTAAGTTCCATTCTTTTAAAGTAAGAACTGTCTGTCTAGTTGGTAGGAATTCATAAGGCACAACACCACGACAATTAAAGAAAAAGTCATTACTATCTTGACATTTGAGTAAATTGAACTTAGGCTTTCCGGTTTATCCTATCATTTTAAGTTCCATTCTTTTAATGTAAGAACTTTTCCTGTATTACTACCATACATGCAGGCTTCAATACCTGTATAAATACATTTTAGAAAAGAATTGCGAAGAAAAAACAATTCACGGGCGACTTGAATACGTTGGCGTTTTTGGAAACGGCCTTTTAAAAAGTTACCATAAATGATATTTTAAAAATGTCTTGACAGGAACCAAATGGCATGTGAACTTATCCGTTAATAAAAAACGGCGAGCCTCAAGCGCCAGTTTTCTGACCTGGTTGACATTTTCATCATTTATCGAAGTGGGTATGATGTATTCTCTATCTGCATGTTTATATCAATCAAATGCTGCTGCTCCCGATAAATAGTTGTCTTTAACATTTCAAATGTTTCACTAGAAGGAATATCATTGCCAACACAAAATTTAATGGAATTTTACTTTTTCATACAGTAAGTATAGAAGAAATGTTTCCATGTTTCAAAATTCCCTGAGCCTATAAAACGCATTTTTTGTCAATATGTCTGTCTGTCGGTGAACACGATATCTCAAAAAAAAAAAGCTTTCGGCTAGAAAACCGAAATTTGATATATGGAATTATGACCAAATTTGTCGATTTGCATCAAATTTTTAATGGAATTCACTCATAGGAAATCTGTCTGGTTGTTCAAGTACAAATGGACTTCGATAACAACAAAATGCAAAAAAATTTGATTAATAAAATTCCATACACAGCTTTAGAATATATATATATATATATATATATATATATATATATATATATATATATATATATATATATATATATATATATATATATATATATATATATATATATATATTTCTTAACCAAATCCGTCAAGAAAGAATTGTCTGTCGGTTTGTATTTTCCATGCATGTAAACGCAATGACTAAAAAAAGGCAATGGAATTTGGTATATTATCTTGTAACTGAAGTTGTGTGTTAAATTTTGATGTCATTCAACTAGCAAAAAAAGTCTTCTAAAATGCGTATTATTACGATTACTTTGTAAAAAATATAAGATTCTTAAGATCTATATTTCGTAACTGGCATTCATCCGTGTCACATGCACGGCATTTCTGGACTTACTAAAGATCGCCATTTTCAAATGATTACGAACTTCATTGGAAAGTATGAGAGGCAATTTATTACTGGTCTTTACCCAGTAATAAATTTCGGAAAATAAACAAGGTGATCTCTTTAGGGGCAAATATATTTTCAGATGATAAAATGAAAAAAATAAAATTACTTACTTTCAGCAGATGTTCATAGAAATCGTGAAAATGCTTGATTAAAATTTGCAGACGATGTAAACCACAGATATATCTTAAACGAAGGATTTCGGATACTTTTTAATCACAGTATCACATCCTCTTTTAATACAATAACAATAATAAATTCATAGAAATATGATAAATATGGTCTTAGTAGACTCTATCTTTTGCAATATAATTTATGTAACGGGATATTTTTTACTTAATCGCTTGTGCTATATATTTTATGTTTCAGATTTTTATAAATTTTTGAAGATAAAATTCTAATTGCAAAAGTTCGCCTTTATATAAGATGCTAAAAGTTTTAGATAATAGCATATGACTGATTTATAATGAGACATCATTTCAAGAAATTTAATTTTCTTCTTCTGAATATGATTTAAATTTTTAAGGATACATTTATACATCTGAAAATGAACTGCTGTTCTTTAAGAATTTTAGATTCACATTGTTTGTATGTACAATAAATAAATGAATTGTCTCTATATGTAGACATTGATACAGTTCATACTTGGTACGTTTAGTAAAAAAATTTTTAAATTCAATAATTTCAATTTATTAATTCAATTCAATACCAATTTATTAATTCAATAATAATTTCTTAAGGCGATTCTGCGCCATCTATGAAAATAAAAGAATGATAATAATCTTTCTTACCAACACATTTTCCATCTATTTCGACAGAATAAGGACTGCAAACGCATTTCTTTCTACCATATTCAAAATGACATAAACCATGAGAACCGCAATCGCATTCTATGAAATGATAAGAATTATATGTATCTTGTATTAAAAATAAAATGAAAGATTTCATATTTTCAAAGATATCAAAATTCAAAATTTTGGTAATGTTAATCTTTAAAGTATTAAATATGATAAAACTGAAAAAAATGGGAGAAATACATCAATATTGAGTAAAACATATTTTAACATTAATCTTGGGAAAAAAAATGTTTCGTGTTCGATAAATAACTCTTATGTAAATTTTATCATCGGAGACATAATTTAAAAAGATTTACTTATATATATATATATATATATATATATATATATATATATATTATATAATAGTAATATAATATATATGTTTCTGTGAAATATAGTTTATAATTCAGCAGAAATAGATAACATATCTTCATATAATTGTGTAGACAAAGTCACATAGGAAATTAATATTGTTACGAAATTTTTTTCTACAAATATCGCCACTCAATTGTAATAACTCAGCGCATTTAATCGCTAGTTCAGCAGCTTGCTTGCTGTCTAATCCTCTAAAATCTTTTACTTGTCGGCGACTCCGACTCCTCTCACACACGACTTCTTCGCAGCTTCAGAGTGACCGTCTTTTATAGTTCTGGGGCTAGAATCTTCAGACCAATCAGGACGTCTCTGTGTGTATCTCGGTTCCTACTGGATGGATCGTGAAACTTCTCGAATTTTCCAGTATGATCCATTTTGTCGCCACTGTCATCACCAAACCGCCAAATGGTCGCCAAGCTCAGCACGCACAGGACAGATCTTACAAAGGTTTTAACGGTTTTTCCAGGATGACACTATTCGTGCCGGGTAACAAAATTACAGATTTATAACAATATATTACTTTAAACAAGATAAATAAATGTAATCTCGTAGCCTTATTTTAGCAGCTAGCATGCCATGTAAATCTCATGCATGCTAGATCATGTAAATTTCATGTAAATCATGTAAATTTTCATTTTCTACAAACTGAAGAAACGATTTTCAAAATACTAAAATATGATAATCTAAAACAAAAGCGTGAAAAGAGAAAGAAAAAAAACTGTACATCCTTTTTAAGAAATTGTTAAGGTCTATCATCAGCAATGATAAGCTGTCAATGCCTAAGACTTATCCGAAGAAATGTAGGAAAAGGTCTGTGTGATCAAAATTCCTTAAAGGATTATTTACTAGAAGCTATGAACATAATCTATGTTTATTCATCTTTTTATTTCTATTTCTAGTTTATTTCATCTTTCACAACGGGGATTTAGTTCTCCCTTCGGTAAACTTCAGGTAGAATAAATTTAATAAACGACAAACGCAGGACATCAATTGGATCAAATCCTTTTCATGATTTAAAACTTAAAGTCAAAAGTTATTATTTTGTTCAAACGTAATCAGAGAAATGATTTTTAATATTGTTACGAAATTTCCGGGGTTCGTTTGGATAGTGGGAGTTATATGTTGTGGAGAACACTCAATCAGCAGGCGGCAGTAGAAAATGAAACAACGACGTTTATTTACACGAATACACACAGGACAGCACAAAGGCGACAACTATATACAGCAGAGAAGACAATTATCTTCAGCCGAGACGTGCAGCAACAACAGCATACACAGCAGCATATAACAAGACTCTACTGCAGACAGTAGCGCACAGCTTAGTTCAGCACTAACTTCACTCCGTCGCTGCTCCGCTTATCTCTGGAAGGCCAGTTCTTTAACATCGATTCCGACTACTCTCTCCGATCTGGTTCACGACTCCTTAATTCACCACTCCTCCCCGGCAGCTGCAGCTCCTTTTATAGGTCTTAGGAGGCGGGGTTAGAAGCCTCTCAACCAATCAGGAACGTTCGAGGCATATCTCCGTTCCTACTGGGCGGATCGGGAAAATTCTCAATGTTTCGAGTATAATCTATTTTGGCGCCAAAGTCGCCAAATGGTCGCCAAGCTCTGGGACCCCCTATGAAACCAACTATGCTGGGAAGCCGCATCACAGATTCGTAACAATATGATACTAATTGATATACTTGGCCTAGATAGGGATTAAAATTCTTTCATGTGTTACATTTTTAACTTTTGTAGAAATTATTTTTGTAAAAGATATTGCAATATACTAAACCTTTTTCCTTATATTAAAAGAAATGAGATTTTAAAAATAGTTGTAGAGTGGTTTAAAGTCTTGATGATGTCCAGCAAAGGCGTATCTTTAAATTTTATTAATTCACGTGTTAAATTAATTAAAGAATTAACTACATTTGAAACAAAAATTATACTAAAATGAAATCGCTATCGTGGTAAATGTAAGAGATGTATTTTGAATTTTAAGAAGGATTAAACTTTTTCGGAACAATTTCTTCCGAATTTCGGTAAGAAAGAGAAGTCAAAATGGGTGATTAGTTTCACAGTTTAAAGCAATTGTTGTTGTTGAACATCAGTTTCATCAGCTCTCAAGATCTTTGCTTGCCTAAGTTCAAACGATATATTTACACCAAATTTTAGGCCGGTAAATCATTAAATTAGTATATTAAAATAAATAAAAGCTTGCTAAATTGCTATGCATTAAAATAAAACAGAAATTTTAAGAAGTAGTGGTAGAGTAGTTCAAAGTTAGCATTCATTTTAATGCGTATAAAATATTTTTAGATTAATAACAGGCGAATAATTTATTGTTCAAAAAACGAATTTTATATCATTGAAATTGTAAAATTTTGCGCTTGCTAATGTTTTAAAAATATTTCTTCTGGAAATAATTTCCTTTAAATCAACAGTAGAAAAATGAAAAACTTTAGTCCAAACAAATTCTAGCTTATTAAATATGTAAGTACCTTTATGAATTTTGAAACAACGTTTCAAAATTCTTTATCTTAACAAGTGTGGAAATATTGGTTAAAATCAACCCAGTCATTTTACATACATAATCAGAAAGATCTTTATATAGATTAATATAATGAATACATTGAGAATCAAAAATATATAATTCCAAATTATGTTTAAAATCTCTTCATGATGACATATGCATACTTTTTGAGTGAAAGTGATATACATACCAATGCATTTTCCGTTTAACTCAAGTGTTAAAGGAGCACAAGTGCATCTCTTACCACTCGCATGAAGTTCACATATTCCGTACACACCACAGTCGCATTCTGCAACGTAAAAGTTTATCATAAATGTGCTTACAAATTAGGTTACAAAATTAGAAAGCAGATCATAAAATTCAAGATTTTTCAAACGTTCGTATTCCTAAAACTCTGTTTTAGGCTTAATGATAGAGGCTGTGCAGCCAAATGGTTGAGTTTTTGTTTCACGATTGGGGAATCATGAATTCAAAGGCCAATCCTAACCATAGGTCTATGACGACTGGAAATTACAAAGGCAAAGGATTCTCTCATAGAACGGTGGCCTCGGCTTCGGAATAGGAAGAGTCAGAATTCAAGCCTTGATTAAGAGAATAAGTCAATCATCTAACTCTCCGACCCGCCACGAAGGCACACGGATTTAAATCATAAAACTGAATGACCGGACCACCGCAGCAGCAACATTGGCGGGAACTGTGGTTGAGTCCTAAGAGCCGTCACCGGCCACGGTACAACCCTCCCCGAAGAAAGTACGTCCCATCATCGATGGGAGGAGTCAGATCCCTCACCTATTAGTGTACCCTCCAGGGTGGCGAGATCCAACCACCATGCCGGAAACATCTCATTCTCATTTCGAGATGCCCCCCGGGGGTGTGATTAAGAGAATAAATCATCCGTGTATATAGAGCGTATTGAATCTGTTGTTGAGTTCTTGACACGATCCGATTATGAATGAAAATCTGAAAGTCTATCACAAAATGGTCCTTGTGTAAGTTTGAAATAGAATTCAGATATAATTGGAAGGAAAAAAACTGAAGTAAAATTTGAATATAGTCTTTAAATTTCGATCACCGGAAAACCAACCAATTGCTAATACCAATGTCTAAAAATCTTATTATGTACTTTCGGTTTGACCCCAGAAGAAAAGTCATATTTTCTTTATTGTATTGAAGTCATTACTTCATATTTACATTCAAGTAGATAATATTTTAAGATAAGTACCAATTAGATATTGGTAATATTGTTCATTATTTATTTGGCAACCACAAAAGAACTTTCTAAGTATATTACAAACTTTATATTCTTGATCTAATTAGCCTTGGTAATTATTCCAGATTTTTATTCATCATATTATTCAATTATTTATATCTATAGAATTTTAACCTTGAATGTTTCAGGTTATGTAATAAAGCAACCAAAATGTGTGGCAACAACCACACTGATATATTTGCAGGTATGTTTGGAAATTATTGGAATACCATGTAAAGTTTCTCCACATTTCCAAATCAAACTTAGGGCAGCGTCATATATTGATGATTTCAGCAGTGGCACAAATGAATTGATCTTAATCATTAAAATATAAGGAACAAGGGAAGAACTGTGTTTCCAGCTTTGTCTTTCAAAGATGGCATGTGTCAAAAGTGCTAGAAAAATTAGGTAAAAAAATACATATAACGCATAGAGAGATTCTTACCTTCTTCCAGAATATTCTTGTCATGCCAATGAGCTCTAAATCACTATACAGAAAAATTCCAAGACATGAAGATGAAAAGACTTATTTTCCCATAATAATATACATTTTAAGTAGATATTTATTTATCTTACCATAACATTTTCCATTTTCTCGTTTTGCTTGTCCTGATCCACAGAGGCAGTTCTTTTTGTTGTTCTCATTCAGATTGCAAATTCCTACTCCACAGTCACAATCTAAGAAGAAGTATTAATGACGAAATATCATAAATTGATGAATATTATATGGTAACAATTGAATAATATATATTGTTGTTTTTTTGTCTGCGACTCTAATTAAACAACTCTTTAACCAAAAGCTCATCCATAATGTCACGTATTGGTTCAAAAATTAATAACTAAATTGAGTGTGGAAAGATATTTCTGATGGTTGCTTGGAAAACTACTTTACTAACGGAGGAGTCCTCAAAGTAATTTACATAGTAAGATAATTTGAATTTATATACTTCGGAATATTGGAACGTTCGAATTTTATTTTCAAAGATAAGAAACATTCCCTATACCTCTCAAAAGGGGTTGATATACAAGAGAGGTTCCCTCTTACCTTATGACTGTTATTTAAATGTATACTCAAACATCTTTTGAGAATTCTCAGTAAACTTCTTCGTTGAGCATCTCTGACGAAAAAACCACGTGCTTCGAGTATTTAATCAATCATGATGAATGGAAAAAAGGGTATTCGAAGGTATTTTGGTATCTGAAGCACTCGCTGTAGCTACGTTGAACCGGAGTTTCTGGACTTTCAGTTATCATAGCGTTAATGAAAAGAAAGCTCATTTTTTAATTTATTTGTTGGAAAAACAAATAAGAAAGATGAAGATGGCTTGGTTGGTAGGACGTTGGATTCGCATTTCTTGGGTTGAGAGCTTAAACCCCGCAGGCTGAAGACTCTCCGTGTACATCACTGTTGGTACACATATAAATCTGTCGTAGCGACAAAGTCCTCCAAGTCTAGGCAGTGCCACTGCGAGTACTGGAACAGAGCTGATCGTTCCTTGATTCAGGTCTAAATTAGGATTTGTGAATGAGATGCATGAATGAAGTCCGCCCCGTGAAAAGGTCTGTGCGCATGAGTGTCTAAGACATATTCATGGCCCTAGATGGCGCTACTGAAACAAGAGATAATAAAACTAGGCATAAAATCCTTTGACCTTATCAGCGGGCTTGTCTATGATAAGTGTCATAAGCAACAACAATAACATATAAGTATATTTGCTTTGCGGTGATGTTCTTGTCGTCTAGGAAAACTCACCAACATATGTGCCAAAAATAGGATATTTGAAGAAAGGCGTGATTGGAAAAATCAATGAAATAAATTATTCCGGACTTTGATTGTGGAAAGCAGAATTTATGTTCTTTAAGCACGATTGCTTTGATAACCTTGAAAATTTTGAATATATCCATCAAGTTGTTCAGGCGTTTGGTTAGAGGTCTTTTGTGGATGAGTGAAGAAATACGCAAGACCATGTTCATTCTGTAAATCAATCTGCATTTTTTATGCATTCTGCATACTTTTATTCTTTATACTTTCTGCATACTTTTATTCTTTATACTTTCTGCATACTTTTATTCTTTATACTTTCTGCATACTTTATTTTTCTTACTTTATTTTATACTTTAATTTTTCTGCTTTCTGTATACTTTTTCTCTCAAAACAAAATATGTGAAACATTGTTCTGTTCCCTCAGAATCAATGTGTCTGAGTAAAGAGTAAGCAAAATTAAAATATGTCAATTTCACAGCCCTCAATAATTTATCGAAATGCTTGGAATGTGTCTTAATAAAGCTATCCAGACTTTAAAAATTTAATTTCAACTCGGCATTTTCAGGAATCTCCATTTCAGACCTACCTGGGTTCGAAAAAGTGAATATATTTTTAGAATTATGTTTACCAGTCTGTCTACGAACGCGATATTCCAAAAATGCTTTGATTGTTGAAGAGTGAAATTCGGCATATGGTCATTACACTAAATTTGTAGCTTTCTATCGACCGTTGAAAAAAATTCATTCAAAGTTCGGCTGTCTCAATATACACTTGTGGTGACGCTTTATAAGCCAGATAACAGCTACGAGACATGAGAAATTTCTTTTGTCTAGTGGTCTTGTTACTCGGCTACGAACCCAAAGGTTGCGAGTTCGATCCTCGCCTATCGCCAGTAGCAACATTGGTGACCCGATGACGTGATACGCAAAAAACCTTCATACAACTGTTGTAGCGCCCTCTACCAGAAATAAATAAAATCAAAGCTGATAAATAATCAGCCAAAAAAAAAATGAAGCTGATAAACAATCGGCCAATAAATAAAATATGAAGCTGATAAATAATCAGCCAAAAAAAAAAAAAAAAAATTGATAAGACGCTACAGCCAATATATCACCACTAATAACAGCAAAAACAGGACAAAAAATCGTTCGTCTCATCTCCGACGAACTGAAGGGAGAGTAATGTGGTGACGCTTTATAAGCCAGATAACAGCTACGAGACATGAGAAATTTCTTTTGTCTAGTGGTCTTGTTACTCGGCTACGAACCCAAAGGTTGCGAGTTCGATCCTCGCCTATCGCCAGTAGCAACACACTAAGACGATAATTACAAAACGAAAAGAGCCTGATGGATGAAATTTGGATCACATTCTTTACAATCCAAAATGGCGATACCTATTAAATATGAAGCCAAATCCATCATGGTATTGAACATCTGCTGGTACGTACTTTCAAAAGCATGTAAATACAGTAAGTCAAAAATGCAATTACTTAAACCAGCGTTTCTCAACCTTTCAATATTCGCGGCCCAGTTTTCAATCATAATTTTCATCGCCTCCCCCCGGTTACAATAAAATGTATACAACAATAATGTAAATTGAGTATTTTGGATTCTGTTTTTAAATTATTTTTAACTCACTGCCAAAACAAGAGTAAAAGCGAACCAACATTGGTTCGCTTTTCGAAATACGCAACAACCAATTTTGCATTTTGAACAAGCGGGCGGTGAAGAGATGAAGCGAATGAAAGCGGGGAAAAGTTAAATATTGTATTTGAAATGAAAGCCAAACAGAGGGATAAAGTTAAAAGAGTATGAAAGTAGAAAAATTCGTTAATGAAAGTTAACTTAGACGGGGTGAGCTAAATTTAGAAACTGGGAATACATTTTTTTGAATAATTAAAAAAAAACAGAAGCATGATTAAACACAAGAGAAAAAATAAACAATGTTTGTGGAAGAGAATCCACACGAATGTTATGTATGTTTTCGTATTAATTCAATTCACCATATTAAATATTCACGGCAGCAGATTTATACAGACTCATGGATAAATTTTAAGTGAAAGTAAGCAAGCATTAGAGATATTCAAGCATCAACAAATACACAGACGAGGAAAATAAAATCAAGAAAATATTCAAGAAAGTAAATGAAGAAGAAAGGCCCCTGTGTATCATTTGCTCAAAAATGTTGGCCGCAGACAGCATGAAACCTAATAAACTTAAACGACATCTGGAAACGCTTCATAGTGAGTACATCAACAAACTCAGAGAATTCTTCGAATTAAAACACTAAAATCATATATGAAGCAAAAATCCTTTTTTAAAGAAACTTTGTCTGTGAATAAAAAAAACTTTAATTGCATCTTACAAAGTTCATATAAAATAGCCAAATGTAAAAAACTTCACACCATTGGTGAAGAGCTTATTTTACCAGCAGCAATTGAGATTGTAGAAACTATGTTTGGAGACAATTTTTAAAAACAATTGCAGTCCCTACCTCTTTCAAATGATGCTGCTGCTCTTCGAATTGGCGATATAGCTGAAGATGTACGGTGTAAGCTTTTCTCGAAGTTGCGTGACATATTGTTTTCAATACAGCTTGACGAAGCAACAGATAGTAATAAAGATGCTCATTTAATTGCCTATGTTCGAATTTGTGATAATATGTCAGTAGTAGAAGAACTACTTTTCTGCAAATCAATAGAACTCAAAACAACTGCGCTCGCATTATTTGCTATTTTAAATGATTTTATGAACGAGGCAAACATAGAATGGAAAAATTGCGTCGAAATACGCAACGATGGTGCTCGTTCAATGTCCGGAAGATTCCAAGGTATACAAGCACTTGTAAAACAAAAATCACCTCAGTGCATGATCCACAGAGAAGCTTTGGCTTCGAAAGAAATGAGTCCTGGTCTGAATATTGTGTTAACTACGGTTGTAACCGTAGTAAATTACATAAAAATGAGTCCCCAGAAATTGAGGATCTTTTCCGCACTTTGTAAAGACATGGGTTCAATACATTCAGCGTTACTGTTTTATTGCGAGGCAAGATGGTCAGCACGTGAGAAATTTTTGCAACTTGTTTATGAATTAAGAGAAGAAATCGCCATTTTCCTAGAAGAAGAAAATACACCGGTGGCCGAGAATTTTCGCGATAGTTTATTTGTGATGAAATTGAGGTGCTGGTCGACATATTCGAGAAATTAAATAAGTTGAATCATCAACTCCAAGGTGCAAATACATATATGTTGGATACGAATGATAAAGTTAATGTGTTTTGTAGAAAATTGGAATTGTGGAGCAGAAATTTAAAGCAAAAAACCTAACAATGTTTGCAAATGTGGATGATTGTACTGAAACTTACAAGGCTAAAGAAGAACATGTAAAAGTTGTTTTTGAAACCATTGGAAATCATTTAGCCATGGTGGCAAAGAATTTTAAAAAAATATTTTCATGCTGACGACAAACTGATAGCAAGTTACGAGTGGGTTAGGGATGCATTTCATAAGACTCCCGAAGGACTCTCAATTAATGAGGAAGAAAAATTCATAGACTTCACGACAAGTGGCGAAACTAAAAGACAATTTAGTCACTATAGACGATCACTATTTGAATTTTGGGCAGGAATAAGGATGATTTTTCTGCACTAAAAACAAGGGCATTTCACATTCTATTACCATTCAACATCCTACCTTTGTGAAACTGGATTTTTTGCTGTGGCTCCTTTGAAGACAAAATATAAAACAGAACTGAGAGTAGCTATTTCTAATATTAAGCCTTCCTTCGAAAAACTTTGCTCTGCAAGATAGCCCCAAGGAAGTGACTAATAATTATTAAATTAGTTTTTAATTTAGTATGTTTTTATTATGTAAGTTTAGTCGAAATGTATTTTGTTTTCAATGTGTATGTGTGCTTTCCTTTCAGTCAGTTAATGAATTTTTTAAAATAATATTTTCTTTTTTTGGATATCTCGCCCCCCCCCTCTTGTGTGCTCGCGCCCCCCTGGGGGGGCGCGCCCCATAGGTTGAGAATCGCTGACTTAAACAAATGAAATTAGTATGTAATCATGTGGACATAATTGTAGGTCTACGATAAATTGTGTATTCAAACGGCTTTAAAAAGTTCATACAATGTGCGAATTTCGTTTTCTGGTAATTGTGTTTTAATAGTCTGCTAAAAATTGTAAGTCTTGGACTCTTACGTAACTGTTGTTTGCTTTTGGCATGCTATTCATAATACAAAAAATACATTTATTACATTGTACGAAAATATTTCAGGGAAGTTACACCCCCTTATCTTGTCTACATTTCAGAATCCTCAAATTTCGGTTCATAAAGCATTTGGCTCTTTAGAGATCCGTAAAAATGATGGTTGGTGACTTTAGTGACAAAATAGATAGTACTGGAAACTTTTAGAAATTTAGAGACTAAGACAATAGGAGCCGATGTATGTATGATGGTTCCTGAACCTGCTCTGTGCGCCTCTCGGGGACTATAAAAGACCGGCAGTCTCAAGCTGCAGTCAGTCGTGAATCGAGTCGTAATCGTGGAAAGAGTCTACGGAGAATAATTGGATCAGCCCAGCGAAGAGCTAGCGTTGTATCTAGCAGGCTGTCGTACAGCAGTGAGTCGGCTGTTGTATACAGCTAAAGAGAGGAGACAGTGGAGAATCGCAAACGTTTGGAGAGATCTTAGAACGAAAGTCTGCAGATTCCCTCTTTCTACTAAATTCTGTCTGGCCGGTTTATCTGCTGTGGCCGTTTTGACTACTGATTACTACTTGTGCGCTACTGTTTTTGTAGAGTGCTGCTGTGTTTTGCTTGTATTCATCTAGGCTGTATATTTGTTGCCTTTGCATTAGTGTCTTCGTGCTTAATAAATGTCGTCGTTGTTTTCTTCAAAAGGACTCTTTCTTTTCGACAAGCAAATCCGCGAAAGAACTCCGGAAGGATTCTCTAACAATATATTTAGGCATTAACTCTTGGATTAGAGATGTGAGAAAACGTTTTTTCAAAGTAACTTCTACCGTTTATTTTAGAGCATATATTGATTGAGAAGAAGTAGACGCTATAATATGATACAACAACACACTGAATCCTCAAACAACTCAATCATTTTAAGTATTCTTAACTTACTTGGTAGAACATACAATAAAATAATGGAAAAAAATGATTGTGGAGAAGCAGAAAAGGCTAAGATGATAGATGGAAAACGTATTAAAGTTAACGATTCAATTTGGCGAGTTTAATTTACCCAAATTAAATAGGCTTTAGTCTGCAATATACAGAGGGGTTATAATTAAAGTTTCACCTTGAAATGGTCATAAAAGGTAACCTACTGGACGACCATATGTTATCAAACTTAGTAATAGTTTAAAAAAAGATCATGTAAATTTCTTTTCCACAAAAAAAAAAAAAAAAAAAAAAAAAAAAACCTCACTCCTAAGGGTGGAAATAGGCTGTATGCAATATTGTTAAGCAAAATACGACATGAAGAAATCGGTTTCAAATGTGTTTAATCGTTTCTGAAACGTGTTACAAAATATATTCAATACGGTGTCCACCATTTTCTGAAAACAAGTTAAATCGCATTATTGCATTCTCAACAGGAGCTCTTAGCATATCAGGAGGAATGTTACGCACACATCGGTGCATTCGCATCTTTCAGTTCCGCCAAATTGTTTAGATTATCACCATAAACAGTGCTTTTGAGGTAACACACACACAACATGCTTTGTAACATATTTCAGAAACGATTAAACACATTTTAAATCTGTGTCTCCATGCCATATTTTGCTTAAAAATATTGCATACAGCGCCATTTCCTCCCTGATAGTGAGTTTTTGAACTTTTTTTGGCAGAAAAGAAATTCCCATGACTTTCTTTAATCAATTGTCAAGTTTGATAGCATTTGGTCCAGTAGTTTTCCTTTTATGACCATTTCAAAGTCGAACTTTAATTATAACCATCCTGTAAATACATAATTTTTTTCAAAAATCAACATTTTTTTTCGTATTTCCAATACCAAAACATTTCATACAAATTCGTGCAATGGACTTTTAATGGTCATTTCAAGGCCATTGAAAGTCATATGTGTGAACTATGCATGTAAGCTGTACGTATAAATTATGCGTGTAAGCTATACATAAACTATATGAATAGATTAAACGTGCTCCTTTCTAGCATTCAAAAAAGTTATCATAGATAATTTGCCTATTTTGCCTAAATTTGCCTACGAAGAATCTTCTTCAAATATATTATTACTTACCATAGCATTTTCCATCGATACCTTTTACTTGTTTCGAACCGCAGTGGCATTTCTTTATATTATTAGCATCTAGTACACAAATTCCATCTCCACAGTCGCAATCTAAACAAAAAGGATGCACAAATATTATGAGATTATCCTGGTGGAATCATCAATAATTGTTATTATCTAGTTTAAGAATTTTATAACTAATTTCTCGAGCTGACATGGACATACGTATCAATATAATATATTAAATTTTCAACAAACATAAGATACATAAGGTTGCCTCGAAGTCAGCTACACTTTATAGTCAGTTTAAAGTTCTTTCAATTGCAATGAAGTAGTATTAATAGTTACTATTCGGATTATATTTTTTTTACCTATATTTGAAAAACAAAAATTTAAAGATTTTTAGTTCCGAACATGAGACATCATTTCTGAATTATATCAAAAATATAAGGAAATGGGAATATTAAATTTCAAGCATATATTTCGAATACCTAAATGCATTTCAATGCATCATTTAAACAATACTAATAAAAATCGACTAAGAATTTTTATTTTAAAATAAAATGATTAGAAGTTTTTAGAAGACATAATAGATGCAAATTTTCGAAAGGAATTATCATTTGTTGCCAATTTTATCCATTTATCATTTATTGATAATTTATAAAAATAGAATAACAATAAAATATTTCGACAGTAAACTGTTTGCATTACATTATACCAAAAATATAAACCAATCCTTCGAGTAAAATGTTATTATCAATAAAATTAATCACTCAATTCTTGTAGAAACTAAATGAATTTTTTCTTCAATCCTTTTATCAATGATTTTGATTAAATTGATTAAAATAGATTTTATTCATTCTCCATTATTGTAAAAAGAGTTTTCTTAAAATTCACATTTTATTGTTATTCAGAAATATTATATTGATCAGAGATATTATACAAAGATTCACTTATTCTTTCAAAACATTGGAAAGATTGTGAGTTTCTTATATTTTTAGAAAAAATAATTTTCTTGTGTACCAAAAACTTTTATAATGAATTTATCTTAAATGAAATGATTATTTTTTTATGTTTGTTGCATATTATCGATGAAAATTTTTAATGAAATTATTTTTTAAATCTTGCTTACCAATGCATACTTTAATATCATTGACATCTTTTTCAATTTTTCCAGAGGAACACTTACAATCTGCTATTCCCCGTTCGTTTATGAAGCATTCTTGTGTCGGATGACAATTGCAATCTGCATAAAATTCGTTTTTAAATTTCACTAACTAACAATAATTTCAATGAAAATAAACAAATGATCAACCAAAAAGTAATACAATAAATGAAAAAAAAACTTTTTATTTTCTTAATTTTTAATTAAAATTCTACTAAGTGCTAAAAAGTATAAAACTTAAAAAAAGAAAAAATAGAAAATTCGCCAATTTTTATTCGCCAATTAGGAGGCTGCAATTATTTTCGCAGGTTACTATCCCAGTCATGCATATAATTTTGTCAAAAGTGATTACTTACCGAGACAATATTTTATACCATATACTTCATTTTCAACTTGTCCATGAGGACATCTGCAATCAGGAAAGCCAAGTTCATTCAGGAAGCATTCTTGTGATGCGTGGCAATTGCAATCTGTACGAAATACACAAAGAAGATTCATTTATAAGCAATACTGTATTAAATTTTAATATTATCCTCTTTCCATCTTACAAAACCTTCATCTAACCACGGATTAAAATTGAGAGGCTTTTCCTAAAAAATCCCCTATTTTAACTCAAATCAGGATGCTGAACCAGGTAAACCAATATAACTCATTCAACAAAGATATTCCATATTTTCATATTATCTTTTTATATATTGATGCATTTACTCAATAAAAAATTACCTACACAAGTAAGAATTCCTTCATTGAACATAATGGTTTCGTTTTATCCCTTTAGGAATATTGGAAAAAATTATGATTAATTTTGCTAAAGCAGTTCGCCACCCTATTTCTTCTGTTTTGTCTCTCTAAAATCCCAATTATCTCTCTTTTTTTAGTAAAAAGAAAAATAAACCCTGATGTTGATAGTTAAATCTACAAATATGTTAACTTTTAT
Source organism: Argiope bruennichi (assembly GCF_947563725.1). NCBI lineage: Eukaryota > Metazoa > Arthropoda > Arachnida > Araneae > Araneidae > Argiope > Argiope bruennichi. The sequence continues at coordinate 81,626,772 of NC_079157.1, read as the reverse complement.
TTCTAGAATGCAAAAGTAATATTCCTCTTTTAAAATAATATATAGTGTAGATAGAAAGTATATCACGATAATATATGACAAATAATATATGTAAAAATTATATATACTTATATTAAAGCTTAATGTGTGTTTGTTTGTTGGCGCTCTACAGACCAAATCGTTCGACCTATACCTACCAAATTTAACACGTGCATACCTTGGAGGCCAGGAATGTGCAAGTCGGAGCGATTTTTTTAAATTAATTATTAAAATTTTAATTAATTTAAAATTAGGCGAAATTTAAGCGATGTTTCGCGATAACTTCCAACAATATAATCGCACGAAAAGGATTTTAATATCAAATTGAAATCCAAAATATTATCTTTTTATTGATACCAATGTTTTTATGTACAAATTAAATTTCTAGGCTAGTAAACAAGTTAAATTTATAGGTGGGTAAGTAACAAATAACCACGGTAAATTTAATAAGCAATATATCACGATAAAATCAAAATATATATTTGAAATAAAATTGCGTAAAATATGGTAAAATTATGTCATTTTAAGTGGTAACACTCTGTAACTTTTGTATGTTAAAATCAATATTGTTACGAATCTGTAATGCTGCTTCCCAGCATAGTTTATTCCACCATCGGAAAGAATGTTTTACAGTCATCTGTATTGGACGGAGTCCGGTGTCGTGTCAGAGGTTCCAGAGCTTGGCGACAAACTTGGCAACCATTTGGCGACTTGGTGACGAATTTGGCGACTTTGGCACCAAAATAGATTATGCCCGAAATATCGAGAATTTTCCCGACCCGTCCAGTAGGAACCGAGATACACCTCGAACGTTCCTGATTGGTTGAAAGGCTTCTAGCCCAGCCTCCTGAGACCTATAAAAGGAGACAGTCGCAGCTGCCAGAGTAGAGTAGTCGGAATCGACGGGGAAGAATTGGTTTTCCAGGGATTAGCAGAGCAGCGACGGAGTCAAGCTAGTGCTGAACTAAACTGTGCGCTACTGACTGCAGTAGAGTCTTGTTGTGTGCTGCTGTTTGCATGTCTCGCGGCCGAAGATAATTGTCTTCTCTGTACTGTATATAGTTGTCGTATTTGTGCTGTCGTGTGTGCCTTCGTGTAAATAAACGTCGTTGTTTTTTTTCTACTGCTGATTGAGCTTTCTCCACACCATATAACTCCCACTATCCAAACGAACAATAACAATTTCGTAACAATATGTATCGTTTATGAACCATCGAGATTTTGCGATTTGATCAATCACAAAATTTAAATCTTCTAGAGGTTCCAATTTTACAAACATGAAAACAATCGACTTAAATAAAAGTGGGAAAAAACAAAAATGCTGCCAATTTTGTTCGCAAGCAGTTTAACTTTAGTAATATTTTGTGTTCTTCTAATTATAGAATTTACAGAGTATTTTTAAATTTAAATAATAGTTCACACCTTTAATAATAAATTACGTACTTCTTCCAAATATTAAAATCAAGAAAGTAAGATTACAGTTATTAGATTAATAAACGAAATCGTCATTTTTAAATCTTTGAGTTTATTTAAATATACTCTAAGATAACAGAAGAAAAGAAGTTAAAAGGGAAAAAGTTGTTCTACTGTAAGATGTATCGAGAGTAACTGATATTTCTTATCAGTTACTCGCAGAAGAAAAGAGATAACTGATTCTTTTTACAGTAAATATTATTTATTTCTAATGCTGTGGATACTACACAGATTGGAGCTTTTTTAAGGTTGCAAATAAATATTTCTTTGCTATAGAGCTCTTCTAAACTGAAGCGTTTTCTTAAATAAATCAATGTCAATTGTGTCTGTTTCTAATGAATGTTTGTAGAAACTTAGAGATTAAAAAATGGCTCAGTTAAAAAAAAAACCACAAAAGAGATGAGCAGTTAAATCAAATTTTTAGCAAATTGCAAACAAAATATAATCGGATAATTATCATTTTTATATCATTATATAATTTTGAGTTAAAATCACGCCAAGATGAAAATATTGCGAACAACTTCTTTTGAAGTAGAATTGCAAGGAATTTCCACTGGTAGATATCACAGTATGCGCATTGAATCATATAACTAAGGAAAAAAATTAATGATAATAAATCATTTTCATCAGTTCTTCCACTGTAGGTGCACGGAGTTAGGATTGGATAAAAAAAAATAGCATAATAACCGTGTCCTCAAATGAAATGGGGATTTAAATCTTTTCAGTTAATTGTGAATGAAATATTTCTGATATAAACTTCATTTTTGGATCATCAAGTTTTTCTGAGCCATTTCGAATTGTTCTGAGACACCTTTTTGGTAAAGTAAATTGCAAAGAACTACTAATCCTGACAGTTTCCATTGCACACTTAGAGTTACGCAATTAGGGAAATGAAATGCGATGTTTAGTAAGCCTAAAAAAAGATGCGTGTATTTGAAAAAAATTTAATATACATTATACTCCCTAAAATTCATAAAAATATCTGAAAGTCTTATAATGAATTAGTTCCTTTGGTGATCAGTTTTTTCGCCCGGATTATTAACTTATTAGGCTGTAAATTATTAATATAGAATGCATTTCTTTAAAAGAACATTTAAAATAGTTATTTAATACGACTGAAGCACAAGAATTCAATTAAAACAATTTACTGCAATTTACAAAGTGTATGTATTATTAAATGAAAGCGGAAGTGAAAATCCTACTAAAAACTCAATGATTGGCAAAAGCACGTGTTTCAATGTTGTTAGGGAGAGTCTGGATCCCAAAAAAACATTGTTTCCGATAGTGTATCAAATTTAATTAGAAATATTATTAAAGTTAAATGAAAAATGTACGAAAATGAAATTTATGCCATTAAAAAGGCCTTTTTTATAAGTCTTAAAATAAAACAAAGCGGACTTTTTATAAGATATGAGTATCAACTTCGGATGGCAAGTTATACGAAGTACGGCTCGGTTTAAGGTTAATACAGGACGCCAAAACTGAAAATTTTTTCAGTGATTTCTCACCAAATGTAATCATCAGAAAATCGTACAAAAACTTTTTAAAAATCTGCAATCCCGGATGTATACCAGAAATGTTCACAATCGGCTTTTAGCAAATTTAAGAGCCGATTGTGAACATTTCTGGTATACATCCGGGATTACAGATTTTTAAAAAGTTTTTGTACGATTTGGAACAATTTTGATGTGCTTGGCGAGAAACCGTACATTAATCGTAACTCTTACCACGATTACTTATCTGATAACGGTTAAGCCTATTTTTGCGTTTGATTGAAATTTTTATTTAAAACTTCTTTCTTGTTTATATATATATCTTCTTTCCTCTGGCTGCATGTCTTTTAAGTGATATGGCAAACTATCTTCAGAACACTTCTAATAATATTTTGTAGTTCCATTAATTAACCAAAGAAATCATTTGATTCAGTACAGCTGCAAAAATGTTCCATGAATAAAGCAGTCTACCAACGAGATTTGTTTATGTTTAATTGTTGCCATTCGAGAATTAGTAATAATCTCGATTTCTGAGCCACGCAAGTTAGTTTTTTATACATTGTATATAGATAATCTGGTTAATAAAAAAGATGAGTTTCAGTTCGCGTTTCCATATGTTTATTGGCAATAGGAATTTTTGTATTTTTCCAGAAATATAGGTGATTAGTGCGTGTTTTTCATTCAAAAGCAAATCCGTTCAATGATATTTTAAACACTTTAAATTCTTGTGATAGAAAAATACATTCTAAAAGAAAACACATACCAAGGCAAAATTTTTGACAGTTGTCATCTTTTTCGATTTTTCCCTCCGGACATCTACAGTCAACTTGTCTTTGATCGTTTAAGAAGCACTCGTAGGTTTGTGAGCAATTGCAATCTGAAGAAAAGAAACAAATAAATTTCAGAGACTATAAATAATTGTTAACGTTCAGCATTCACTATTTTTTGGTTTAGAAAGACAACTTTGTTTTGAAGTACGAATATCTTATTAATGATTTGAATCCTGATTTCTATAACAGTTTTGAATAGTTCTTGAGATATTTTGATGATAAAAAAAAGTCATAAGTATCATTAAATATCTTATACTAAACATCATAAATTCTTGCATGGCAAGAAAATGTACTTTACTGTTCTAACTAAAATAACCGAAACACACATTACTTGCAAAAGAAATATCGAAATGCCTTGCATGTCAAATAAACATTTGTTTTGAAATTCCATTGATAATAGGAAATCAAAATATACTTTTAAATTTTTGGAGAACAGGTCTTAAGCAGAGAGAGCATCTCCTGCACTTCAGTGGCGCCATCTATGCCAAGAGTATGTCCCAGCTGCTCATGCTTACTGGGTGTATTTTATTCAAACATTGCACATTCACTTGCACAACCCCCATGGAGGCTCTTTCACACACCTCACAGAAATAATACAGGAAATAGAACAACCATGCTAGAACCAGGACTCGAACGCTGGACATTCAGATCATGGGGAAGACGTACGACCCCTTGGCCAGGTCATCGGCTGAAGTAAAATGTATTATTAAAATATCAAAAAATATTGATCCTGTCAAGAGAAATGTTTCTAAATACTTTTTAACTTTAGTCATTTGTTTTGACATCTACCTTGTTAAATGCATGCTTCAACATTAAACACAATTTTAGCACACGTGGAGGAAAGTCATGCAGACAATATGATTTGCTGTTTTATACCAAAGAGCATTTGAACAAAAATAATTGAAACTTTTATCGTTATAAAGACTTGATTCAGTTTGTGAAACATGTGAAGTATTAAAATAACTATCAAATAAAGCCTTAACTTTTATTTTTTCCTTGCAAATATTTCTTACTACAGATTTACTTAGACGAATAAAAATATTTTATATTGCTTATTTAGAATCTGAGGGGCCTTCAATGTTCGTGCCCTCAAATTGTATTCCTTGTAAAAGCATCTCCTCTTGTCGGCGTCCTGGCATAGGGGTAGCCCGTCTTCCCCTTGATCTGGGCGTCCCGGGTTCGAGTTCCAGTTTGGGCGTGGTTGTTCTTTCGTTTGTTCTATCTGTGAGATGTGTGAATGTGCCCTCCTGTGAAAAGGGGTTGTGCAAGAGAATGAATGATGCGTGAGTAGCAAAGTCTTAGTCTTGGCCCTAATTGGCGCTACTATAAAAACAACAGACGCTCTCCAACCGGCTTAAAATCGCTGTCTTCGTAACAGCGGGCTTATCCGTGGCAAGTGCCATAAGAAACAACACCTTTTCTTCATTAGATACAAACTCATATGCAGTTTATTAATACTAATTAGAAAAATCTTTCTTTTTTTTGCATATAAAAATATATGAAAGTGGAATAAAATTTCTGAAAGTAAATACTTACTGTAGCAAACATTTTCACCGTTTTCAGTCAGTTCAATTGTTCCACTAGGACATCTACAGTCTCGTTGTCTTTGGTCGTTTAGAAAGCACTCATATGAATATGGACAATTACAATCTAAATAATAAATCCATTTCTGTTTCAGTGATGAAAGACACTCTTTCTGACTACAATAAGTCCTTCATTTTATTTGGTATACGATTAATTTTGATGTTACAAAGAAATTTCAAAACTTAAACTCTTACCCACACAAGAAAATTCACTTGTTATGCCGTCTCTTCCTTTAATCTTTCCATCAGGACATCTGCAGCCAGTCTCTCCTCTATCGTCCAAGTAGCACTCATATGTATGCGGACAAACACACTCTAAACACAAATTTATATTCGTGAATATAAGATGTTACTTTTCCTTTAATGGAGAAATCCTTAACAATATTGAACACGGATAATTCTGTCATTAAATGTGCAGTATATATTATGATTTACCAACATTTTATCTGAAGCGCGATAATTCTATGATAAGAGTTAAATCTTATCCACTCTAATGCGAATGTGTTTTTAAATTCTGTTTTTTTTTATTATTGTTAAAATTGAATGCTTTCTCACACTGCACAATATACACGATTTTTCACAATATTCAACTAAATCATACTCTATGAAATTTAAATCAGCAAGCGTTCATTAATTTTATTATTGGATTTCTCTTTTCTGTAAAAATATTTTAAAGCGGAGCGTGTAGTGTATAGAAATTACTTAAAAAGAAAATGAAATGCATTAAGAGGTCCGAAAATATATATAAGGGTGAGATTGTTTGATATAAAGAGGTTGTTTGTAATTATATGTATGGTATAGGAAGAGAGCATTAATAGAATTCTAACTATCCGTCTATTATGTTTCCCAGCCTCTCTTTCAATCAATTAGACCGAAGAGTATAACTATTATACAAGCAAAAAAATCATCTGTTTCTTGGAAAAGTTCAAGGTAGGGAAAAATAATAAAAAATAGGGAAAATAGCATTGAATGTGATTCCATAAGATAACTATTACTTGACAGAGAATTTAAGAGAAACTAACCTCAAAGTTCCTTAAATTTTAAAGAAACAAGTTATAACTTAAATACTAAAAGGTAACAGATAATTAAAATTAAAAAAAGTGTACTTTTTAAAAAGCAATAGATTTGTTTTTAAAGGAGCTGTCTTTTTCTAAAATGTATTCATCAGTACATTATTTGTTTCAATATTAATTTAAAGCTGCTTTTGAGTTCTTCAACTTAAAATCACTGCTAATAATAAAGATAAATATGCGTGAACTTGTATATGCGTCTGTTTATAATGGCGCTCTACAAGCCAGACAATTTGACCTATTGCTACCAAATAGGATAAATATATCCCTTGAATGGAGCAAATGTATCCCTACGAGGGATTCTTTTTTTTTTCTTTTTTTTCTTAATTAAAATTGAAAATTAAACTAAATATTGGGGATTTTCCGTCATAATTACCGTTCCGTTGTGATTTCAATGTACTCAAATTTTCAATATTATTTTAACATCAAGACTTACCAAGACAAGATACAGTGCCATATTCATCCACTTTTTCTATTTTATTTATTCCACATCTGCAGGTAGCATTCCGTTCTGAATTCAGGTAGCATTCTTGAGAAGAGTGGCAATTGCAATCTTTTACAGAAAGAGATTTCTTTAGAGTGGACTATCAAATGAGTGTAAAAATATCAAATAATAATATTTTAAATTATTCTGTATGTGTATAAACTAACCGAGACAGAATTTAATACTATATTTATCTGCTTTTTTGATTGTTAGTTTTGTTATCGTTAGATTTTCAAAGTACTCACCAGAGAAAGAGGATAAAAAGGATGGAAAAAAGGATCAAAGTTTGGGAAAGAGGATGAGGGAAAGAGAGAGGTTATGGGAAAGAGGATAAAAGTTTTATGGGAAAAGCAACAAGGTACGATTCCACACCTTATCAGAGAGTTTAAGTTTTGGAATGTTCAACAGGAATAGTGGCTTACTAGCTGGATGGAAATGGATTTGAAAACATTATTGAAGCTTTAATAAGAAGCTCTGCCATCATGATCGCGGAAAAAGTGCTGATTAAGGAACCGGATGATGATTATTCATTAATAACTAGATATTATTATGTTTTTCTCATAATCTGTGCTATTTATATGTTTATGCTTTACATGCATAACCTATATAGGTTTATGCTTATATAGGTTATTCTTTTCACATTCATTATATAGTCATTGCAATATTAACATCAGTTCTTTAATTTCATTCGCAATTAATTATGATTCATCATAGAAATCCAATCTTTAAATAAGCACACTGCATTCAATAAGCAAGAATTATAATCATCGAAAATGTAGAATTAGATTTATTTGAAAATATTATAATCTATCACCACTATTTTAAATTGCAACTGCTTTATTTTCACATACACATTATCAATTCAATTATGCAGGAAAAAGGTTAAAAAATATATGACTCACCAATGCAAACTATAACACCGTCATGTTCTTTCGCAATTTTACCTGAAGGACATCTGCAATCAGGTAAAATGTATGCATTTACGAAACACTCTTGTGATGGGTGGCAGTTGCAGTCTACAAGAGAGCACAAAAATGTTCACCAATGCGAAAAAAAGGATTTGGCATAGTATTTTTTTATTGTTGCAAAGGAATTGAAATTATTTTCATTTCTCAACGAAATATTTAATAACGCATTTTCTTCAGTGCTTAACATCATAGAACAAAGACTATATTCATGTTTATAATATTCATATTTTTGGAATGTTTATCTATCTGACATTTCAACTAGTATGCAGTTACGTTTATATAATCCATACAGAAATGCAGCTGTAATTTTCAAACTTTAACTTCATTTGCTATCTAATATGTAACTATGCGCAGTTTTGAAATAAGAATTGAGGAGAGAAATTGTTTTAAATCAACACCCAGTTCTTCCCAAACTATTTTTATGTCATTTCAGTTTGCTTTTTAATTATGAAATTCCGACTCTTTGACACCTACTATAATGTAACTAAGAATATTTAAACACTATTGAGATTAGAATGTGATGTGAATTAATGACTTTAAAAATAAGTAGTATTCTAATAATTCTAATTTAACTATAAAACAAAGGTGTAAATAGGTAAAAGTTAATATGAATCCTTCCCTTCTGTCCTTAATAATCTTTCATAATTTTTTGAACCTGCATTTGTGTTATTCTAAATACATACTTTGGTAAGTAATCGACAATGTCCCTTGGGCCAACTTACAAAACTATAAATGACTTATTTTTAAATTTTATTTCAATGGCATAGTTAATTATATATGTAATATCTTTTACACTACTTATAAAAATATTTGGTAACAATAGTTCTCTATTTACTTTTAGAAAAATATTAAAATATATTATAATCAGTTATAAAATTATAATCAGTAAAATAAATTCAAATTTCAAAGGAAACAATGAGAATCTAATACGAGCATTGTATTCCAAGAAAATATAGATTATTTTTTTTTACTGCTGAAAATATAATAATTTTTCTTTTCTACCCTTGATTACAATTTTTTTATTCTACGATACATATAATGGATTTAAATATTTAGAAAAATGGTAAAATAAGTATTGCTTACCAATGCAAACTTTAATATCAATTCCTTCGACTTCAGTTTTATTTGGAGGGCACCTACAATCAGGAGATCCATTTTCATTTATGAAACACTCTTGCGTTTGATGGCAATTGCAGGCTGCAAAAAACATAAAAAAATTCACCTTAGAGAATTAAAAGATGCGACACAATATTTTTACTGTTGAAAGAAGACTGCAATTGTCTTTGTTTTCCAAATACATATTTAAGAGGATTAATTCTTCTTTGTTAAATGCCGACGAATGAGGACTGTTTATTTTTAACAAATTGTTGTTAACTTGCTTTCTGTTCTATCTGTTTATCTATGCAGTAAAAATTTCGCATTCGATTTTAAACTAATTTACCGATGAGTTAAAAAAATTGAAACTTTTAACATAGTTGAGCATTATAGGATATATATTGAGGATTATATATATATATACACATGTGTGTGGTATGACGTTAGGATAAATTAACAACTTTATATTAATTTAAGAAAGTTAATTTTGCAAGGTATATAATTTAGGAGAAAAAAATTATAATGATGTAGATCTTCAATAAAAAAAGAACATTCACTAAAAAAAATAAACTTAGCATTAACTAATAATAAGATTCTGATTTACAAATTTACTAAGTTTTTGTGTTCATATGTACCTCATTAACATGTAGGCGCAAGTTTAAGATGAATTTTTTTTCCGAATCTAGGATTTCTTAAAGAATTTATTAATTCAATCTCGAGGTAAAATTTTTTAACTGTTCAAAAAAAAATTTTATGAACCAAACGTTTCACCGGTTTAATCCGATTTCGATTTTTTGTTGTTGTTGTTGAAGAAGTAATGACAAACATTAATTTATTGTCTAAAAACATTTATATACAACAAATGGAAACAGAGGCATCTGTTTGCTTAGACATTTAGTCAATTTTTCTAGAAAATGCAATAGAAAAGCAAATCTTTTTTTTTTTCTTTCTAATTTTGAAAGTTTGCTCAGGAGAAGGTAAAAACAAAGGATTTCTAGCTCATTTTTATAAATTTAGATTTAATGAAAATATACTTCTTTCTTTTCAAAAATTATACTGCTCATCAAATGATATTCTTATAAAAATTTCTTTAGTGCAAGCTCAGTTTTAGTTGTATTTGGGACTTCTTCAAGTAAAGGTAAAAAAATTTTATCTATAAATAATTGGACAAGGAGAGCTGATAAATTATGTATAGCTTATAAAATTACAAAGCAAAACACACTTTTCATGAGTGAATTCATGCATGTAATGACATTTACGAAGAAAAAATAAACGCATAGAATAAATGTAAAATCAAAATACATAATAAGAAATTTTAATCACCTGCAGGATCGTTCTGTAATAACAGCGTCTTGTTGTCGAATCCATGTAGATTTGCGGAATCGTTTTCTTGTAACAGTTTTTGAAATCTTAAGCCTTTAGCCTTCAGTATAATTAAAAACAAGAAAAACGTTAACACTGATGCACATGCTTTCATATTGATTTTAAAATAAGAATTTTTACGACTCAGTCGTTCCTCAGAATATTTGAGCAAATGCAGAATTCATTTTCTGATTAAGTGGAATATGTTATCAGATAAACTTCTAAGGTATCTACTATCTCCTTATCAGTTTTCAGTAAGTGTTTGACGGTTCTTTATTTTTTTTCCTTCTTGCAGCTTCTTAGAGTAATCTTATTTCCATTTTTTTTAAAGATTAATATAAAGTGAAAAGGATTATAAAAATGTATCAGAAAGAAAAAAAAAACTATATCAACTTTACTTGCACTCAAACTTGCACTCAAATTCACTTGCATTCAAACTTGCACTCAAATTCACTTGCACTCAAACAGATAAGCACACAAACTTACTATGAATGGATTTCTTTCAAAATTTGAGAGAAATCTATAAATTTCGACAGTAATTCCATATATAAAATTCTGGATATCTTCCTCAAAACGGTTTTGAATTTTAGTATTCACAGATAGATTTACAGACAGACTATGAAAAATGTGCTTTTTGAACTCAGAACTAGTATCAGAACTTTGATACTAGAAAAAAAAACAGCAGTAGAAGTCTCCCGGAAAATTTTATACATTTCTCCCAATAACATTGTATCCTCTCTCCCTCGCCGCAGACTGTGATTGCTACAAGGACTCACATTTTTGTTTATAAAAACAAAATTGCTTTGTATTATATATTATAGCAAAGAAAACGAAATATGCATTTTGTTTTCATTTTTGTCGAAAGATTGAAGCTGACATTTGATACATAACTATAATTTTAATAGCAATAGTACATTAAATTTCAATTACAGCAAACTTTGCTTTTACGAGTTACTGCGTTTATATTTATATGAATGTAGGTATCAACAGACGAGTAACTTATCGAAGAATTAGATTCAAAATCGGGAACTTTAAACTGTGCACAAAACTTTATTTATTTAATTGTTTTATAATTTGTTTATATAATAATTTTAATTTATTAGTTAATATATTTATATATTAGTTAATATATTAATATTTTTGAATATGTATTTTTATAATATATTAGTTTTTGTTTTCTTCTCTAATTTATTGCTTTTCTAATAAATGTAAAGATTATTCTCAGAATTGAATGATGGATACGATTATGGGTGAATCAAAAATTCAAATCGCTTAGTAAATCCTTAGAAAACAATGTGATGTAAGTTGAAAGAGATAGATTTGAATGTATTGATAAGTTGCCGATTCAATTTTATTTTATGAAAACATGATCGATTCATTTTATTATTGAAAAATATAATTTTAAAAAAATTCGAAAAGGCACGTTGGAAGGTTTAAAAGAGAGATAAATGGTGGAAGGAATGAAATGAGAGCGTGATACAGAAATATTTGATAAGAATGTAATAAATAGGATCGCTGATTTATCATCTTGGCGCATTTTATTTTTCGTGTTTCTTATTATTTCTATATGTCCAACCGCATTTTATAAAAAGCAAAATTCAGCCAAATTTGGCAAACTTTGAATCACATTTAGCATATCAAAACGAGACTATATTTCTGTCGCTATTTGCATTCATTTGCTATTTTCTTACATATTAAATTACATATAATAATGGCCAGTTTAATCTTATAAAAAAAGGGCTTGCCTATGGAATTTCTCTTCTCTTCATAATGTCCTGTATTGCAAATAATATTTTTTTTTTATCTCTAGAAATCTTTATACGTAAATGGTTTGTATCCGGCATTCAATCTTAAATGGTAAATCAGATGATACATTTATGAAAAATATTTAAAAATTTGAAATATAATTTTATATATGAATGATTTAATTTGTCATCACGACATGTAAAAGAAAAATTTCGTTCTCAATTCGACCATCAAAAATCAAACAAAAGAATATTTCTTATTGCATTTATAACAAACCATTAGGAAATGTTAGAAAATATTATGCTATAAAAAGTTTCATGATTGAATTTTATTTAGTCTTTTCTATACTCCAGATTAATTATTTGACAAATGATTTAATCTTTGTAAATATCCATTATCTTTTAATCTTTCAAATATTCAGATTACATCCCGATGCTATGTAAGAGGAAAAAATGTTGAGAATAAAGATTCACAAATTTTTAAGATGAGGTGAAAGTCTTCCTCAAGAATTTCAGCTATCGAATGAGGAGGAACATTATTCTTCAAATTATTACAGCATAAAGTAGTAAGAGTAAAAAAGGTACTTATTACCCTGGATAGAGTGCTTTCATATCTGAACATTCATTTCATACATGGAAGTGTGCTTTCATACTTGAATTGGAAGGCATATTTGCAAATTACTCCATTCATTGCCTTGTCCCATGAAAATATAACACGACCGAGCATACAGTTGCAAAGCACATCAAACTATTGGGGTTTAAGAAAACTAAATAACCAATAAAGCAATATTTCAATATGACGCTGGCAAGTGTTTAGTAATAAATTTTCTATTTGAAATGATTGATATTTGGTCGCCCATTGAATGGGAAAATGATCAATATATGCCGGAAAATGATTGGTAAATACGTCGGAAACAAGTCGTGGCAATTATCGACCTGTGTTTTGCTGGAGGGTATGCCCAAAATCGGGAAGATGTCTCAAGCGAAGTCGCCACGACTTACACAGTGCTGTAGGGTGATGTTTTCCCAATGACTGGCCAACGATCTTTTGCCAATTAAAAAGACTAAAAGTATAAATACTCGGTTGTACAAAACTCTTTCGAAATCTACGATTTCGGATGGATTTCTCGAAGAAATTAATTTCTTATGCAATTCGGAGTGAGAGCGCAAATTTCTACCCTGCCAAGGAAGAATGTAAGCCAGGAAGAGGGGTTTGTGTGTTTCTTTATGCGTTTTGTATTGTTTTGAAATACTTGAATCTTTTATTTGGGACACTTGTTCACACATGCAACGTATTTATGTTGCTTTTATGAGAGATCTGCGACTCCAAATGCTTTACATGGGTGTTGTAAATATGTCACAGTGCACAGAATTGGGTAATAATTTAAGAAGTTTCAAGCAATTATTAAAATATTCTAAGAGTACGTAAATATAGTGTATATATGTCCTTCTTAGACTGCACCGAATTTTTTTTCTAAATCTTTTTATTATTTAATTCATGGTTAATTCTAATAGTTAACTACAAACTATGATATATATACGATTTGCTGTTTTAATATTAAATGTAACGAATTATACTGTTTTCACTTAATAAATCTGAAATATAAGTCCATTCCGAAATTTTTCCAAGGATAAGAGCTCTATTCTTTTAATTTTGAGCATTGTTTAAATGGTAAGATTGCAATCTGTGTCAGCATACAACTCCCTTAATTTGCACATCATATTAATGTTAGTCTATAATATATCATTATCTTCCGCAATGAAATAAATGTTAGAATTTTTGCTTATGTATGAGTTGATTTTTAATATTTTTTTTAACAAATCCAATTGTTTTTAAATTAATTTTAAATAAAAGGCATTTTGAAACGTTAAACAGTGTACGAGTTATGTTTGTTTGATTCTAATTCTGAGCATTGATCGAATGGCAAGTCTAAAATCTGTATCAGCACAACTCTTTTCTAATTTTTCCACCACACTGATGTTAGAATATAGTACAAGGTGATTATAATTAAAGTTACCATTTCAAAAATCTGTAATTTTGAAAATACTGGTGAGAATGGCTTGATATTTTAGCAGAGCAATTGGGAAGCAACGGAATTTTGTTTGGCGAAGGAAAAAAAAAATAGCTCCAAAATGTGCCGATAGACGGCTCTGTCAGGAACCGTCTATTCGCTATTCGTTGTACTTCAATATTATTATTGATTCGTTAGTACAGTAATATTATTAGCCAAAAGGA